>NC_053041.3:401755886-402058916 GCF_002575655.3 Aegilops tauschii subsp. strangulata
CCCCACAACCATTTAAAAACTCAAGTTTGACCATTAGTTTGGAGCTGACTCAGAGTCTAATCGGTGAACAGGATGATAAAGTATCATGTAATATTAAGCGATGCATAACGTAAGTAGACACGAAAGAGTGCGACCTCTCTTGCGGACCCTTGTAGTCCTCGAGGTCATCTGCTCGGTTGATGACGGTAATGCAGTTTTCATGGCTGCCAGCGGCGGGGAAGAAGATCTGAGGCGGCGAAAGACAGTCTGGAGGCCGGATCCATGCTGTGCTGGACCCTTCTGTCGTTGGAGCAGCTGAGCTGGGGTGGACGACGGCGCAGCAGGAGCGGGACAAACCACGCAAGGTTTTCTTTGACAACTATCTGTAAGAGAAGTAATTCTGTAAGGGCTCGTTTGAATTGGAGGATTCCAACAATGCAGGGATAGGAAGTAGACAGGAATAGGATAGGAATGCACGTGCAAAACAGAGAATTTCAAAACACAGGATTTCTGCCAATCTGGGTGTTTGATTCACAACAATTGGAAGATCACAGGATGCAAAGAAGCATGGTGAGATTAAGTCAAACCACAAGAAAATGTACGGTTATAATGCTATTATGCTACTATCTCTTAGTCTTGTGCTTCATGAATAGGAATTTGAAACGGAGGACAAGTGAAAATTAAAATTCCTACGTCTTTTCTTTCAAGGAGACACTAAAGGAAGAAATCCGTGTGCTCAGTGGACAATATATATAACATGTAGAGTAAAAAAGAGATGCAACAAGTGTACAACCTCTTTCGCGAAGCCATGTCGATCTCAGCGTGATTGGGTTGGCCGGTGAGGATGCTCCGGCTGACTTTGCGGTCGGAGGAGGGGAAGAAGATCTTAGGCATCTGGAGATGGAGCCCGAGGTACTGCTCCGCTGTGATGGAGGGTTTCATCGTTGGAGCAGCTCCGGTGAGTTGTACGACGCCGAGGCTGAAGCAGGACAAGAGAGACAACAAACAATGTTAACCTGAGTGGAATTCTAATAGCATCTCCAATACATGACATAAAATACATAACCACAAAGTGCTAGATGTAAAATACATCAGCCGCTCATCTCTGAACTTAACTGTCGAAACTGAACTTAACTGTCGAAACTGAACTTAACTGTCGAAACTAAACGTAACTGTCGAAACTGAATTTTTCTGTCGAAACTGAACGCACTAGCAAGGTGAGGCTACACGTCGGTCGACTGACTTTTTCATCTCTGGTCAGTAGATTTTGCAGCCGTTGGATACGAAATCAAGGGCCTGCGGTTCATCTTCAACCTCCACTCCCCTGAGCCGCCAGCCACCACCGGCCAAACAGCAGCCCCCCGCCGCCCGCGGCCGGCGGTGCGCCGCCCCGCCCGCACCGAAAACACTCCCCACCGCCGGTCCGCCGCCGCCCCGACCATCCCTCTAGGCCCCCCCGTGCCGAGCTTTTTCTCTGGTGATCCCCACGCCACCACCCCGCCAACGCCCCGCCACCGCCGGCGACCACCGCCCCCATCCTGAACCCTAAGATAGATAGTGGGGTACCTCTCCGGCGAGCCCCCCTCCCTGCTGCGGCTGGTTCTTCCTTCACCCCGACGAGCGCCGGCAGCACCGTGAGATCGAATCAAGAAGAAAATGCGGCGATTAGTGTACAACCTCTTTGGTGGCGCCGATTAGGCCGCAGCTTCATCCGAGGAAACGGTGAAGATGATGCTCTTCCGGTGGTGCATGTGAAGACGGTGGTGTGGGAATGGAGGTGGCGCGAAAGACGAGGGGAACGTCGGGGCAGCTCCTTGGAGGTGGAGGACGGGGTGGCTGAGCCGGCGGGACGATGAGATCGACGACGGATCATCATCCGGTACAGTGGATGAGGGACGTCGAGGTGTTGCTGTGGACGACGTCGTCGGGGAAGAGGCTCCGGCTGGGTGGTGGACGGAGCAGGGTGTGGGGTTTCGTCGCGGGTTTTCGCGGCCTCGGTGTACGAATGGGTGGGCGGATGGGATGGCAGTGGGGAACCATGGCTTAGAGACGCGCTTGTCCGAAATGTGGGGTAAGTTACGAAAGTACCCCCACCGATTTGAGGCGGTTCTTTCGATTCAGGGGTACCACGGGCATTTCGCGTGTCGGGATTTCACAGGAGGTGGGAGTTTTCGCGCGCGTTGTAATTTCGGAATAGCAAGGCGCGGGTTGAGATGGAGGGAGTTGTCGGAGCACAACGAGACAAAGATATATCTTAAATATTTCGGGCTAACAAGGCGCGGGTTGAAATTTCCGGACAAGCCTAACGTATACTGTACCAAATCAATGCGCACTACAAATCTCATTCAAAACTTTGAATTCATGTTATGTTCAATTAAAATATTTCGCTACGTGTATAATGCATGCAACCTACTACTCAAATGAACGTTTTAGTGCATTCCAAACGTATATACTACCGCTTCAATATGAATTAAATTTGAATTCGTTTCTCTATTTGAATAAGATCTACAGTAATGATTGTTGTGAAGTCAAAGCATTTGAGTTCGTTTCTCTGTTTTAATAAGATCTACAATCATCATTATTGTCAAGTTAAACCATCGTTTGTGTATTATCTTCACAGCACACCACATGATTAGTCTCGAGTTACATATGAACTATGTGTACTATATGAACTCGAACTAGATTTTTTGAATCCACTTTATTTTGATTTCAAATCACATTACATTTCTAGCTCTAGCTAGATCTTCATAATCTAAACCATGTCTCATATGTACAATGTGTTTATCACATTATGTATGGTGCCCCGCCCCCTACGCCTACAAGTATTTAGATGTGAGTTGCAAACACCACACATTACTACAAATTCAAATAAAATGTGAGAATGTTCGATATATAGTATTGTTTAGATTGTTCGATATTTAGTTGTAAGCTGCAAACGCCACACGTTATCACAAATTCAAATAAAATGTGAGATTGTTTGATGTATAGTATGGTTTAGATTGTTCGGCATTTAGCTGTGAGTTGCAAACGCCATGCATTATTACATTATGGTATAACATGTGCACAGCACGTGTATCACCGCTATATTCATGCATGCAATGTTTAAAACACTATGATCTCCTATTCAAATATATGAATCCGCTTTCATATCAAATTATGATCTTTGTTAGTCTCTTACACCCACACAATCCTCTAACCTTTGTAGCTACCACTAACTTTCTCTCGTGCATGCACACGCCCTCCTCGCCCTCGCCCTCCCTCGGCATTCTATCCACCGGGCACATTGATTTTTCTCTTTAGTTCGTTCTCCCAGAGTCTCCACAACTCCTTTCCGACACACACCGATCGATAAACCTCTCCAGCGATGCCTGCCTACAACATACACACACACCTTCAATCTCCTCCTTTATGTGTCCTTGCCTCGTGTCTCTCATACGGTCAGACACACGTGTAAACTCTCGCCCCTCTTTTCATCGATCTCACAACCGCACACTCCTCCCCCTATCTAGCTAGTAGTTGGGCCTCTCGCACCACCTTCTAGCTCCATTCTCTCTGTCTATCCATCTCGCTGGGCCTTATTTGCCTCTAACAAATGGACGTACACCGACTGATCTCTCGCTATACATATAGCTAGCTAGGTCCTTATAACTCGTTTTTACCACACGTCAATCGATCTACCTCATTAGTTGTGTCTCTCCCTTCCTCCGACAAACAACAATAGATCTACCGATCTAGTTAGGTTTGCTTACCAAACACATGGTTCCCCTTCATCATCCATGGATGCGTCCCGACAGATCTATCACGCACAGGCACACACAGAAACACATCCCCACTCTTATTGATAACATTGCAGTTCCACCCTCAGTTTGTCTAGTAGGCCTCTCCCACCATCTTCGAGAAGCAACTCCATCACCCATCCAGCACTCTACCCCTCCCTCTCCCTCCCTCTCTCCCTCCTCTCTCTCTCTCTGTCCCATCATATTTACCGTCCTTCAGTTATGTATAGATGTCGACCGATCTCCCTCAAGACATAGCTGGGTCTCTCCTTCTCAACACATATACGAGTCGTTCTACCTCTATAGTTAGGCCTCTGCCTACCCCTCCCCCCACCCCCTCCCCCCCCCACACACACACCGATACATCGAGCGCTCTAGTCATGTCTCCCTGCCACACACAAACTTGACATGTGCCCTCTAACGTTCCGGTAGGCCAGTCGCCCTATATCTTTGACTTGCACACACACACACACAATTTCGATGGCTCTCTTCATCGATCTCTCACCCACCCACTTGATCCTCTCTTCGACTCTATCGATAGCTATGACCCCTCCCTCTCTTCTCGTGGATTGCCCGACCCTCTATGTATGATATGGATAGGCCTCCATTTCACACACATTGCATGCAAAATTTTGTTTGAGATGTCATCGACACATATTCCCACAAATAATTCACGAAATCAACCCCCACCCCACCCCCACCCCAAAACAAAAAACACTCATGAACGCGGGTTGTATCTCTCACACACACCCACGTAGGTGGGGGACGTGCACGAAGAGAAGAGGTGCATGCACGGCGCACGTACTCCCGTCTCTTTCCTAACCACACCCGCGCGGGTACACGGTGGAGCTCATTTCTGTACGAAAAAGGTAGCCCACGTGGTAATTTGGCACGTGTACTGGTTGTCCACTTGGTGGAGGGAGGATCGTCTACCACGGGTGAACAAACAAATTGCGACTTGACGTGTTATGTTAAAAAAAGAGGCAAACCATGTGGGCCCTACCTTAGAGGCAAGGCTCTATACACTGGAGTACTTTTGATGTGTCCCGTCAACTCGCAGAACAAGGAGAAGCTTGCTTAGTACGCCGTCTCCCCCGCCCACGGGCGCGGTGGCTCGCAGGATGAGGTGAAGCTTGCTCCGCCTTACGCCCGCTCCTTCGCCCATGCGCGCGGTGGCTCGCAGGATGAGGAGAAAATTTTACTACTCCCTCTGTTTACTCCTCGTCCCTACTACCTTGGTTATAGAGATTATATCATATTGTTTGGAATATATATGTCCTTTAGTAGATTTCAATATGAACTACTAGTACATACTCCAAACACTGATGTATATAGACGTATTTTAGAGTGTAGATTCACTCATTTGCTCCGTATGTAGCACTCTCCCTCGCCCCTCAACCCTCGCCCACATGGTGGACGTGCAGCAATTCATTCGGTCTCATATAACCATAATGATATGTAGTGCACTACCATTATTGCTCGACTTCCCGAAGAGGCGAAGAGCCAATCGCAAGGTTAATATTTTGGAGATGTCAAGCGCAAGGTTATAGGAGAACGAGTAGTAGGTGCCGCGTCATTTATAAATAAAGTTTTTTTTCTTCAGTGGCACGTACGCAATATGATAGGTTCATATGGAGAGAAAAGGAAACCGCTCCACTATATACATAGTCAGGACGGGCCAGCCTACACGGTTGCTTGCTGGGGTTGCTCTCTTCACACTCTCTCGCACAAAACGACTGTGCCCACATCTCTAATATCCCGGCGGATCACGTCCGCTTGGGGAAGGGGTGGATGCTTAGTGCAGATGCGGTGGCCGTCGCCGACGGCGAAAACCCACTGTCAGCAAGTCCCGATCAGGGGTCCCCACCATTCTCTCTCACAAAGCCGGTGAGGTTGCCTTCGTCCCTTGCTCACTGCCGCGACGTGGGCAGTTGCCGCCTCCCGCCGCCCTCCTCAAGGTTGAGCTACGTCCCTCAGGTACAACTCCCTTTACAGCCGGCTTGCACCACTGCTCCAGCTGCCCACATCACTCCCTGTGGATATTTCTCTACTTCTTTGCCCCGCACATACCTCTACTGGCTTCTACGTACTATATTTGTGATGAGTTTATGTCTCATCATCTAGTCCCAGTAATCTTATTCTAATCATGCTTCTTCAATTTCTTTGCCACAGGGATGCTCATATATCTCGATTTTGGTGAAACTGCACAAAATGATCCGATGGTCAAAAGGTTGCAAACTTCATTTATTAGGAAGCTCGAACGTTGCCAGCAAATTGAAGCCTGGTCAGGGTTCACGGTTCAAGGGCTAGGGACTGCATGGATCGTTTTTTTCCTTAGCTGCCTCTGTTCCAAAATAAGTGTCAACTTTAGTAGAAGTACAACTTTGTACTAAAGTTTGCACAAAGTTGAGACACTTATTTTGGAACGGAGGGAGTACATATTTGCTATGATCTGTCAATCAATGAGATGCAATAGCATGCATGTTAGTCTCCTTTGTATTTGATGAAATGTTGCAACGGGCAACCTTGGACGCAAGATACATGTAACAGAAGCTGGAAGCTTCATAGCATTGTACAAATTTATCTCGCTGATAAATTACAGTACGTACTATACTAGTACTTCCTCCGTTCCTAAATATAAGTCTTTGTAGAGATTTCACCATGAACCACATGCGGATGTATATAGATGCATTTTAAGTGTAGATTCATTCATTTTGTTCCGTATGTAGTGGAATCTCTACAAAGACTTATCTACTAGTAATAGCTAGCCCCCACTACTAGGAATTCTCTATCCTCTCCTTGAGCCACATCATCAAAATTGATGTAGTCGTTAGATGAAGTAAATCAGTCCATAATAGCCGTCTGATCTAGATGTTGAGAGGCTCCGCACTAAGCCACATGCAAGCATGCAGAAATACCGTGGCACATGCATGTGAGTGGGTTTTAAATCACATCAACATGTCTGCATGCAAGCATGCACCGGTAGCATGGATGTAAGTGAGCTTTTAAGTCCCATTAACATGTCAAAAAGAAAAATATAATCCCATTATGCAGTAGGAGTTGGCTGATCCTTTTTCCTTACGTGGGATGATCTAAATGATGATGGGAGTTTATTTAGTTTGGCTACCACATTTGTCATGCGGTTATAGAGTTTTTTTTAGTTCTATGAAATCGATAATTTTGCGCAGAGAGATATACCACTGTTCCGCGGCAACGCGCGGGGACTCATCTAGTAATATCTAGGAACGAAGGGAGTACTATGTAAAGAGTTAGGTGTCGCAGGTGATAGTATGAGGTGGGCCATGTAATCACTGAGCCTGTGTGTTTTCACTGCTCTTGCACGCCTCCGCTGTAAGAATGGAGAAAATTGTAATCTAGTAGTAGTACCTCCTTTCGCCAAAAGCGTGGGACATCCAGCAGTCCTACCACCTCAGTAATAAAGACCAATGAGCCATCAAATCACATAGACCCAGCAGTAAGTTGGACGGACGAAGCAACCATCACTCTTGCGCCAGTGAGAGGTCGCGTCCGCTCTGCCCGGGCATGAATGCGGCACCGATTCTTTTGAGCGGCGCTGACCGTTTCGGGTGGGAAGCGCGCGCGGGCGATGGAGGGGCTTTGGGTGGGCCAGGCTGGTCAGGAACGGGCGTGGCAGCTGTCCACATGTCCCTACCGGACACGCCCGGAAACGAGAGGATGCACCGACTCTCGCGGCTAAAATCGTACTACACTACACAACATCTCTCTGTAGGAGTAGGTCGATCTGTCGTTCTCTCTAACACACACATGTTGTTAAACACACACACACACACACGCACCTTGGTCCCGTTGCACCTTCTAACGTGACTTATTACACCTAGACGGAGGGAGTAGTAAGTATACGAGATACGGTGGCACACTGACTTAAGTCGAATACAAGTGCCCAAAATTTGTGTGCATGTTATAATAAGGATTCACCTAAATAGTACGTGAGCGAACAGAGGGATCAATTGGACAGTGTTCCCGAGCAGTAGCGAGATGTGTGAGGTAAGATACACCGCTGGTGCTTTTAATTTTTCTTATTAATTTGTTTGTTTCACCCTCTGACTGGTGGGACCCAACGTACTACGTGGAGAGAGGTAAGGTGACTAAGGCTGCATTATTTCTGCACCACTATGGATAGTCTTACCACCAAAGCCACATGACACGATTATGATTGAAATCCCAATGACTACCACACACAAAAAAAAACACGACATGCTTGTCTCACGAATGGAGGAATGTATAAAAGGTTATTTCCCTCTCGTTGAACATAACGGGAGGGTTGTGTAGCTGGTTAGCCTGTTCGCTCATCAAACTTGAGGTCTTGGGTGGATTTTTTGACTGGATAAAATGTTTTCTAGGGTTTGCACGCTTCACACTCTCTCTCCAGTATATATATACACGCTGGAGCCTCAGCGCTTGTAGTTGCTCTCTTCACACTCTCTCGCCCTCTCCAGATCTAAACAAGACTTCGTTGGCCTCTCTCTCCCCTCACTGCTGCTCAAAGAGCCGGCAGGATCCGTCCGCCGGGAAGGGAAGGAGGCTTAACGCTGTCGCCGTCGGCGAGGGACTACCGGCGCAGCTATTCACTTTCCACCCAGCGGCGGCGCGGGAGGGCCTCCGACCCCTTCTTCTTCACCGCCGTCCCGTCGCCCACCGAACCACGCCCCAAGAACCTTAAGGTATAATTTACTTACTCCACATGCATTGCTCTAGCTACATGTATACCATGAATCTAGGACGTGGTTCAAAGAGGAAAGGAGTGGGGGAAAGTAGTGGGAAAAGTTGTATATAGCATGAATCTAGGACGTGGTTCAAAGAGGAAATGAAGGGGGAAAGTTGTATAGCATGAATCTAGGACGTGGTTCAAAGAGGAAAGGAATGGGGGAAAGTAGTGGGGAAAGTTGTATCGCATAAATCTAGGACGTGGTTCAAAGAGGAAAGGAAGGGGAGAAAGTACTAGTTCAAAAAGGAAAGGAGGGGACAAGGCTGTAGAGTTTGAGCAGGACTAGATTTGCTGCGCTCACATAGGGAAAGGTGTCTAAAGATAACAAAACTGGGACCAACACAAATATGCTGCTTGGTTGTTTGTTCTTTGTTGCAACAGACTATGCATGACCACAGTACATCGGTAGATGCACATGGTGTTGGTGCATCCACTGTCCCGTGCAACTCATTAGCTGTTGTTAATCTAAGGCCCTGTTTGGTTAAAAACTACCTAGTCCCTACCTGATTGGTTCCAGGGACTAAACATGGACTAGAGGTTATTAAATGACATGCTAAAAGACCATGTTACCCCTAGTAATGAACTAATAGAGACAAGGTGCGATGTGTGGCAGGGGCAACTGTTGGAAAAAGTCCCAAAAAGACTCCCTCGGGGTCTTCTTTCTTTAGTCCCAAATGCCCAGTTTTAGTCCCTAAAAGTCCCTCCTGTTTGGTTTAGATGGGACTGACACGGAGTTTTTTTAGTCCCTACACCAAAATGTCCCTGTAAACAAACACCATCTAATAATGCCGCTGGAAAATTGATGCAATGCCACAGTTAAAAGCAAATTACATGTTTAACGAATTTTATTGTTAATATAATCTCTATGTTAATATTAATCAATGGCACCGTTTGAGAAATGCTACTGTCTTGCTTTCTTTTCCATTTAGATAAGGTAGATGCTTCTTTTTGTTGGCTTCTGTGTCATCCACCGTTATTGACCACTAATTGTTTCCTTTGCACCTCTGTGTAAACAGGGTTATCTACTTCACCTCATTGCCACTGTGACCTTTTGTTGCACTGCACAAAACACTTTTGTTTTAAGAGTGTTTTGTGCAGTTCAACCAAAATGTCACACTGACAACGTTGCTTGATTGCTTGATCTTAGTGGAACTGCACAAGAGGAGATCTTACTTCCTATCCGTTAAGGCGAATTTGGTTCAGATCTTCTTCTTGTGAGTTGTTTGAATTCCGCATCATGAGAGGTCAGTACTAGCCTTCTTTCACATGATTCTGCAGTGTGCTTTCATATGTTGTGCTACTTGTACGATAATGTTGCTTGATTTTAGTGAACTGCACAAATGGAGACAAGACTTCCAATCTGTATGTGCACCGTAATATCCCATTGAGGTAAGGTAAGGATATTTCACAACTGCTGGCCTGTATTTTGCCACTTTCATCAGAAAATTAAGTTTAGTACTATACTTGTGCTCCCTAATTGACATGCCAAATCTTACATTGAAGGCGAAGCTTGTCTGTTATTGAACCAAGTGATGAAGGGGAAGAACAAGCGAAAGAAAAACAAAAATCAACTCCCAGTGCTGTAATGAAGCACTGGAACTGTGATGACACAAGTAATGATATAGTTTTGCATCTTAATTTATTGCTATGGCTGGAACGAGCAATTGTTTTGCCACTGATTTGATGCCACTCTTAATGTAATATGTAATTATCTCTACTTGTGCAAACAGGGATCTTCTTTGAAGATACCATATATTTTAGTGGAACTGCACAAGAAGATGTTGGAAACATTAAATTAATCGAGGAGTATATAGTAAGCATGGCCACCACCGTAGATAGCAACAGATGGTTCTGGAGAAGTGCTACATCTGTATGCTCTACACAATAAGCCTCCTGACAAAGGTTGGTACTCGCCCACTGATTTCATCCATATGATTGAGCTTTGTCATCTCTATTGGTGTTGTGCTACTATTTAGATACTGTCATGAAAAAGTGGTATTGTCCTTGAGAAGTGCTTCATCTATGCTGTTTTAAATATTTCCTTTCCTTTTTTCAAGCAAACAGGGATGCTAGCATTTAGTAGTCCTCTTGTCTTTGCACAACAGGATCATCTTCCTCTGAAGAAGAATATGGAGTACGTGAAGTGACTAGTTCCGATTATGCCAGGATGAAGAAGCCATGTCTATCTTCTCATCAGAAGGAGCAGTTGAAGGATGGTTACATTACTCCCCACAAGACCAAACTAACTTCAGCTCAGAAGGACTGACAAATCTCCATTTTTTTGCTGTGATGCGCGAGTACAATGTTGTTCTAGGATTCTTTCTGGTGAGTTCCATTTTTCTAAAAGTGTGCTCTACATGGACCATGTATGTGCCTGTTGAAACTGTCAATTCATAGTACAGTTTGCTTTATACTAATCACTTTTTTGTATTTGTGCAAACAGGGGTGCTCAGCTTGATTTCAATGGGAACTGCACAAAATGTTCATGAATACATCGAATCATTCATTTCCACCACAAGAAAGGAGGTGCCGGTAAGTTCAAGGCGTTGCAACATATAAGGGCGAAATCATACAAGCTACGCGCGAATTTGGTTGATTTAGGTGGAACTGCACAAAAAGAACAGCTGGTTTATTTAGCACGAGGTGCCATGTCAATGTCCAAACTGATGGCAAACCCTGCCCATTCCACAATCGTAGGCATTTGATATTTTGGAATGGGACAACCTTGTCAAATTTTGCTCATTGATTTTAGCAAGACATGCGTTTGATATTTTCGAATGGGACGCCCTTTGCTGTCAGCAGCGTCGATCAATTTTTTCTTTATTCTTTAGTTGTGAAGTAAATATTGCCTCTGACATGTGAGCCGCTGAGATGCATAATCATCGATTGTTTTGAATGTTCTCTATGAATTGCCAGGCCTATGTGTTTGATTGCAATGTACAGAAACGTTGAAAAGATGCTCAAACTCTTTGTACTCCTTCTGTTCCTTTTTACTTCGGACATTGTGAAGTGCATACTTTTTTGTATAAGATTGGTCAAAGTAGAGATGCTTTGACTGCAGACAAAACTTGTATGCAGACTAGAAAGGACCGGAGGGAGTACATGTGAAACTGCTGCAAACGAGGTGATCACCCTGGGAATAATGCTAGTACGTATTGTTTTGCATGTTCATCCAATGCCAGTGATACAGGAATTCGAACTAATCGAAATAAATTCATTCATACACGGTTGGATTTCATATAAACATGTTGTATTTCATTACATTTCGTACATTCTTCAACTAAAAAGGGGTGCGCTGGAGGTATAATTAATTAACCGAAGCTACCCACCTGTGTCCTGCTGAGCCGAACAGAAGCTTCAGTGACTTAACTGCAGGTGCAGTTGCGTAACTGACATGTGGCCTGTTGGGCCCACGTGTCAGTCAGCCAACTGCACCAGCAGTTAAGTAGAAGCAACGTTCTTCTCCAGCGCAGCTCTTCGACTCCACGTCGCCGCCAAGAAGCTAACCGACCGTCAATGGTCAACCCGCCTAGCTTGGCTTCAACCGGAGGGTAGCAGCGGTGGCCTTACTTGGACCCGAGCGGCGGCGACCTACCGTGTTCTACTCTTCCTTGTTTTCTGTGTAGCGCAGCCTCGTTGGCAGCGGGGCGGGGCCTCGGCGGAGCCGGCGATGTCCTCTGTCTAATTGCCGGCGAGCGGCGCCTCAGCGAAGCGGTGGAAATCCTCCCCCGCGTTGCCGGCAGGGTGGGGCCTCGGCTGAGCTGGCGATGTCCTCTGCCTCGTTGTTGGCAGGGCGGGGCCTCGGCGGAGCCAGCGGTGTCCTCTGCCTCGTTGTTGGCGTCGCGGGGCCTCGGTGGAGCAGGGCCTCGTCGACGCCAGCGGAGCGGGGACTCGTCGGAGCCGGCATTGTCCTCTGCCTCGTCCTCGGTCTCGCCAAACAGCGCCTCACCCACTTCATCGCCCTCTTTGCTAGCCTCTTTGTATGCGGCCGCAGCCTCCGCCGCCCACATGCGGTACCGCCAGCGCTCGAGGCGGCCCTTGCGGGCGGAGCGGTATGAGTCGAGCAGCGCCTCCTGCTCCGCCCGCTCCACGGCGATCTGCTCCTCCGCCTGCAGGTGCTCCTGGAGGAGATGGTGGTTGTAGGCGGCGTCGGCCTGCGCCTCCCGGAACTGCTCCTCACGCATCTTCCTCACCCTGTCCATATACTGGGCACGGGCCTTGCCGATGGTCATGGTGCAATGCACCGGCGAGGATGGCGCGGAGGAGGGGGTTGGCGCCGGATCGTCGACTACCATGTTCTCCATTGGGACGTCGTCGTCCTCCGGCTGCCTGCCGGCCAGCCGGTCGGGCAGCAATGGCTGCCATCTCCTTGTGGTCCCTCGTCCGCCCGTCCCGAAGAGCGCTGGAGCGTGAGGAAGCCATGGTGGGCAGTAGTGGTGTGGACAGGAGAAAGGGAATGGATGCGGATGACTGCGGCTATGGCCAGCGCAGCAGTTTATATAGCAATGGTGGGCGGGCGGAGGGACGGACGTGTGGCGCCGGAGTAGCCGCCTCGGCAACCGCGTATCATTAATGTCGGCGGCAGATGGACGGACGGACGGCACTTGTGTCGTTTGAAGGCGTAGCAATCGCCTGCACCGGGAAGCGGGGCGGGCGGCGCTGACTGTTTCGCGCGGAAAGCGCGCGCGGGCGAGGAGATGACTTTACTTGGAGAGGATGACAATGGGGACCCACCAGGTCCATAGCCTCACGTACGCAAGTGCCTCCGTATTATATATATATAACTATAATTTATTTTTCTTCCTCCTGGTTTCCTGACATCACGGTCCCACACCATTGTCAACCTATGTAGTAGTCAATAAACGAGAGAATTGCACAAGAAGCGGCCGACAGCTGGGACCAAGCAGCTCGAGCAGTATTTGTGTTTTTGAGGTGTGAGCACTGCAGAGTTTTTCGATGTTTAGCCCAGATATTAATTTTTCTCCTCTGAACAACAACGAAAACATCGCTGCAGGCATTAACTGGGCGGGCTGTGGCCCGTCTAGCCCAGGCCAGATATCCAGCCCAGATATAAATTTTTGTCAAGGTGAAAATGGCTAGCCCAGCTATAGTTTTTTTAGGAATACCCAGGCAAGGTCAAGTTGTTATTCTCCGCCCCGCTGGGCTGCAAATCTTTCCTAGGAGGGATGCATTAGGCTTAACAAGAAAATGGGCTTTAAGAAATAATAAATGGGATGTAATTATAAAAACTGGGCAGAAACTATAAAAAAATGCACCAAACACGTGATTACTTTATAAAATATTATTTTTGGATATTGAAAATTTTAATTTCATTAATTGTTGCGAGCGCAATGTTTTGTTGGATTTTTACGTAATATAAATTTATATTGAAATTGTATTTAATCTGACTAGAAATTTCGGGATAAAAAAATTTCGGATCCCATCAAAATGTGGGAAATTTTATTGAATTCTGTTTTGAACGGTTGGTTGAAATGGGCTGTACTTTTAACAAACTGTAAATGGGCTGTAGTAAATTCCATTAGAATTCAAAAATGGGCAACACATTCTTACAAATCTCAAATGGGCTATAAGTTCTCTGCCACACACTTCTGGCCTTACTGAGTTGACGCGTCCCCTAAAAAAACAGAGTTGACGCGTATGCAAGGCTTTGTCAACTTATAGTTAACACACGGTTCTAGCAGCAGTGGCCGTTGGATGCCCATCCAACGGATGCCGTGCTTCTTCTTCAATCTCGGATATTCTAGCTTCACCCGCCCAAAAAATGATTCCTCCCCCTGACATCTAGGGCGCACCGTTTCGGAAGCTGACCTGTGGGCCTACTAAGTTGACGTACCAAGGGCTTTGTCAACTTAGTCAATATAAACGATTCTAGCTGCAGTGACCGTACGATGTCCATCCAACGGTCGTCGTGCTTCTTCAACCTCTGGTCTTCTTGCTCCAGCCGGCCAAAGCAGCGCCGGTCATGTCGCCTGCTTCTGCCTCCCGTGGCCGGCTGTGCTGCCGCGGAGGCCACACCGCCCCCTACTACTCCCACCGCTGGCCAGGCCATCCCTCCACTCACCCACACCCCCTGTTATTCTGCGGCGACGGCAGCGCAGCCGAACCAGTGAACCATCGTACTCCTCTCCGCGTGTGCATCCACTGCCGCGTCTTCCCCGGCTCCGCGTCGTCCCCTTCCTCGGCCTCGCCGTCGTCCACCGCCCTGGTGCTCTCGGCGCGGCGTGGTCAATGTGGTCAAGGAACGACTTCCATCGGACGTGGACTGTACGTGGAGAGGCTGACAGCTGGGTCCACGGCAGCCGCAAGGAAGTGCCTCCTTATTACGCGGAAAATAATTATTCCTCCACCTGACAGCGGGGACCCACCGGACGGGCCACCAGTATTTTGCGAAAAATCATTTCCCCCTGACTGCTGGGACCCACCGGACGGGCCACCATATTTCGCGAAAAAAACGTTCCCCCGCTGTCAGCTCGGACCCACCGGAAGTGCCTCCTTATTACGCACAAAAAAATGAATACTCCCCCGGCTAGCTGGGACCCACCTTGGTGGGAGGCTGACTTGTGGGCCTACTAAGTTGACGGGGACGAAGGGCTTTGTCAACTTAGTCAATATGAATGATTCTAGCTCCAGTGACCGTACGATGTCCATCCAACGGCCGTAGTGCTTCTTCAACCTCTGGTCTTCTTGCTCCAGCCGCCCAAAGCAGCGCCGGTCGTGCCGCATGCTCCTGCCTCCCATGGCCGGCTGTGCTGCCGCAGAGGCCTCACCGCCCCTACTATTCTCACCGCTGGCCAGGCCCTGCGGCGACGGCAGCCTCACGCCGCAGCCGAACCAGTGAACCCTCGTACTCCTCTCTGCGCGGGCTTCCACTGCCGCGTCTTCCCCGGATCCGCGTCGTCCCCTTCCTAGGCCTCACCGTCGTCCACCGCCGTGGTGCTCTCCGCGCAGCGTAGTCAACGTGGTCAAGGAACGACTTCTATCGGAAGAGTACTGTACATGGAGAGGCTGACAGCTGGGTCCACGGCCACAGCCCAGTTTTTTTGTGATTTGCCAAGTAAGTCTCTTTGTCAGGCCTGTTGGGCTGCAAATCTTTCAAGACGAGGAGAGCTTTCATTCGGCTGGCCGAGAAAATGGCCCATCAGTAATGAGAAATGGGATGTACATTTTTAAAACACATCAAACCGGCAATTAGTTTCAAATATCTTTTTTTTCATTTCAAGATTTTAAATTACATTAATTTTTATGCGTGGAGAATTTGTTGGATTTTATATTGATATACATTTATTTTTTAAATCAGTTTGAATGGGAGTCAAAATTTCGGGATTAAAAAAAATTCGGACCGCATGAAATATGCAAAATTTCGTATAATTTTTTAATCGTGGCCACAATATGGGCTGTAATGCTATCAAAAAGAATATGGGCTCCAAAAAACCCTCAAGAATTAGCAAATGGGCTGTAAATTATTAGAAATAATGGCAGATGGGTTGTATACTGTTTTCCACAGATTTGAGGCTTTCCTAAAAAAAGGTTGACGCGCAAGCACTGACCGTTGGATGTCCATCCAACGGCCGTCGTGCTTCTTCAATCTCTGCTCTTCCTGCTCCAGCCGCTCAAACAAGCGCCGGCGGGACTGCCTGCTCCCTACTCCCCGCGGCCGGTTGTGCTGCCGCGCAGGCCTCACCGCCCCAACGTACTCCCATCGCTGGCCTAGCCATCCCTCTACTCACCCACACCTGCTGTTATTCTCCGGCGACGGCAGACGAACCAGTAAACCCTCGTACAGTCGTACTCCCCTCCGCGTGGGAAACAACTGCCGAGTCTTCCCTGCCTTCGTGTCGTCCCCTTCCTAGGCCTCGTCGTCGTCCACCGCCGTGGTGCTCTCGGCGGGGCGTGGTCAATGTGGTCAACGACCGACTTCCATCGGAAGAGTACTGTGCGTGGAGACGCTGACAGCTGGGTCCACGCCCGCAGCAAGGAAGTGCCTCCTTATTACGCGCAAAATAATTATTCCTCCACCTGACAGCGGGGACCCACCGGACGGGCCACCGTATTTCGCGAAAAAAAGTTTCCCCCTGACTGCTGGGACCCACCAGCTACACCTTCGCACGCAAGGAAGTGCGTCCGGGCAAAAAAACGATTCGCCACCTGACTGCTGGGACCCACCAGCTACATCTTCACACGCAAGGAAGTGCGTGACAGTCGGGACCCACGTGGTCGAAGCGTACGTAGCGTTGTCATTCTGGTCGCGAACGTGTACGTACATATATACTGGTGGATGTAGAGGCGCGCACGTGTCGTAGTAGAGGCGCGTACGTGTCGTAGTAGAGGCGCGCACGTAGCATGTACACGTACGTACAGCGGCCAGGGTGCAAGAAAGAAAATACGGCCACGTATGTGCACATGCGGGCGGGGTCTCGAACGCCTACTCGCGCATACGTACGGCCAGGGCTCGTGTACATGGCTGGGTCGGAACGGAGAAACAACGTCGTCGTCGTGTTCATGGGGAGGCAACGGAATGCGTCATGTTCATGGGGAGGCAACGGAATGCGTCGTGTTCATCGGGAGGCAACGGAATGTGTGGGAGCCAACCGGCTGGGTCGGAACGGAATGCGTGGTCGTGTTCATCGGGAGGCTTGGACGGAACAGGCGATGGAAACGAGGCCTGGCGTACCGCACAACGTAGGAAACGGACCTCCTACGTTCGGAACGGGGTCCTGTTGATTGGGAGGGGTCTGGCGTACCGCAAAACGGAGGAAATGGACCTCCTACGGTCGAAACGGGGGTCCTGTTGATCGGGAAGGGTATGGCGTACCGCAAAACGGACGAAACGGACCTCCTACGGTCGAAACGGGGGTCCTGTTGATCGGGTGGGGTGTGGCGTACAGCAAAACGGACGAAACGGACCTCCTACGGTCGAAACGGGGGTCCTGTTCATCGGGAGGGGTGTGGCGTACCGCAAAATGGGACTCCACGGGATACTGTTCATCTCCACCGTCGACCTCCTCCAGCCTCTACGGGCTACCGTCGACCTCCTCCAGCCTCCACGGGCTCCTGTTCATCCAGCCTCCACCGCGCGCTACTCCACCGGCTACTGTTCAACCACCCCTCCACGGGCACCCCTCCACCGTCTACTGTTCATCCAGCCCTCCACACCACGGGGTCCTGTTCAACCACCCCTCCACGCGCACCCCTCCACCGTCTACTGTTCATCCAGCCCTCCACACCACGGGGTCCTGTTCAACCACCCCTCCACGGGCACCCCTCCACCGTCTACTGTTCATCCAGCCCTCCACCACACCACGGGGTCCTGTTCATCCAGAGGCAACGCCACCGCTCACTGTTCATCCAACCCCCCCCCCCCCGCAACGCTCACTGTTCATCCCAGAGGCAGCATCGATCGGCTTCAGTTAGCAGCAGTAGCGAAGGGATCGCTCGATCGGGTTCAGTTAACAGCCATCGATCGATCGCTCGGTTCAGTAACGCGTAGCCTGCACTGCAATCGCTCGGGTTCAGTTAGAGCCCAACGCCTCGCTCGGGTTCAATTAGAGCCAACACCTCGCACACACGCGCGTACCTGTACGAGAGAAACGCGCATCGCTCGGCCCCCGACCTCCCACCGTAATCGGGAACTCCCCGAAATTTTCCTTGCCCTTGCTTCTACCACGGTTTTTTCCGTCATGGAGGGCCCAAAGAATGTCATGCAGCTGCGTCTCCGGTCCGCCCAGGACGAAAAGCCCATTTTCTGTCATGATTTTTTGTCATAGAAGTTGGAGCCCACCACATCTATGATGATACTGGGTTTTGTCACAATTATCGTCATAGAAGTGTCATATGTATGACATAAACAATTTTCGTTCGGCCCAAAATGTCACGGATGTGTCTTTTTTTTGTAGTGCTAACAGAGCTTGTCAACGATTTAAACACTAAGGGCTGCTGTAGTGGGGCCTTGTCTAACTCATAGGTGACATAAAGGTTTGGCTGTACATTACAGTAGGCTCTCCAAGAGTACCTGGAGATCCAGTTCGAAGGTATGCCTAGTTTTTACATAGTGCAGACAGCCACACATAGTAAATGCTCATTTCATTGTGTGCAAGTGCAAGAGATGCGGCATGTTTCATTATGTGGTGTTGTTTTGTTATAATCTCTTCCTTTTGTGTTCACAGACTGGAAAGTATGCATATTTATCTTCCAAGGAGACGAGTAACTAGTTTGTGTCACCTTGCAGAGGGGGTGCAATGAAGATAAGATTGAGGATTTCCAAGTACAAGATGTTAGGAAGGAGCCTTGCAAGAGAAGTAGGAGCTGCGCTGAGCCTCTTCAACCTGCTAAGGTAAGTCATTGTATGCAACTCGACAGTTCAATTCCTTGTTTGTTTCAGGCATAGTTAATTTTCTCTTTTCAATTGCTTTATTTGTCCTCGGTTAATGAGATGCCCAAATAATCATGCCTGATGTCCGGTACTTGTATCACTATTAGTTGACATAATTAAAGGCCTTACCATTTAATTACTCTGCCGAAGTGTGCCTGAAGCTTTGAAGTCTATTAACCAACTATTATTGCATGAGACTCACAATCTAGTTTATACTACGCTAATGATTGCATAGTTTTGCCTGCTGTAGTATGTTTGTATGAAACCCTCTAGTGTTCATTATGCTCCCTAAGACTTTAATTGAGGCACAGAATGGCCAACTGCTTGCTTACTTATACGCAACGTGCTGTCTAAATTTGTAACTTGTCTGTGTTTTCGATTGGGCCCCAACATCATGCTCCTCTGGTGAGCTAAGAGGGATTTCTGTATGCAGGCTGCACAGACTATCTTTTTTATAATTTTTAAAATATCACCTGCTTATGCTTCATGACGTGTAACATTTTTTTTGAAAGTGACGTGTAACGTTATTGTTAGTCCTGTTTTGCCATGTAGTACAAAATAGTGTCTTGTTTGCTTCACTGTTGTAATTATATTTTTGCCCTAGTCATGTGTACTTACAGAAACATTTCAGGATGAAGTGACATCAACACAAAGATCTACGAGCAGTGCGGCATGGCCGTTACCGAATGATTATGGATTGGAATTGGAATGTGCTGATGTTCTCGAGCATCAACTAGAGGTGGCAAGACAACGTGTACATGATTGTCAACGTATAATCAACAAGTTGAGACTGAACATGCACGTATTAGATGCAGGAGTCAAAAAATGAAATAAGACACTGAGGTAACCATGAAGGAATTGGAGATTTCGCAGACTGAAATTTGTGCTATCTGAATCCGGCCAATCCTATTTTCTGAAGAGATTATAGTTCAAATGGAGTTAAGTTGATGCGCGTCCATGTATGAGCTGTATTTGCCCAGTGTATGTAATTTTCTGTTTGTGTATGCTTTATTATCACCTGTGCCGAACCATAATGCCCGGTGGGTATAATCGGCTGTAATTTCTTTATTGTATAGTGTAGGATTATTCTACCTTTCTATGCCTTGATCTCTTTGTTGTATAGTATTGAGTAGGACAACTCTTTGAATATGCTATATCATTCAAACGGGGGCCAACTCGCCCGACCATGGCCCTTCACGGGTCGTCGGATCCATGGGCTTCTACGTCTCGTAGGATCCATGGGCCTTCTACGTCTCGTAGGATCCATGGGCCTTGTACGTCTCGTAGGATCCATGGGCCTTCTACGTCTCGTAGGATCCATGGGCCTTCTACGTCTCGTAGGATCCATGGGCCGACGTCTCATTTATGGGTCTTGTACGGGCCTTTAATGGAAATCGTACGTTTTATGGGCTGACCATAACGGGCCGTTAATAGGCCGTATTTGAAGATGCTATGAAAATGGCCCAACAGACTAACGGTCCACAAACGGGCCGTGTCGGAGTAAATGGCCACGGGTAGCCTAACCGACTCCCCCTAGCTCTTCAAAAATTATCAAGCCATTCAAGCCTTCAAGCATACGAAGCATAGGGCCGCCTTCCCCCGGCCGACTATCCCCAGGGCCGACTTCCCGAAGGCGACCCAGTCAGAAACCTTCCCCAAGAAAGCTACGAGATGTCCGACTCCAGGAAGCCGGCCCCAAGAGGACCGACTCCCAGAAGCCGGCCTTGAAGAATACCGACTCCCAGAAGCCGGCCAAGACCGCACCCACCAAGACTGCGTCCACATAACGGTGATAAGACGGGACGTGGCTGCAGTGCGGCCCACTACCCCCGAATCCCGGAGCCGGCATGGCCACAGGGCGCCGTACGGATCAGCCATCTCCCGTCCGGCGCGGCACTGTAGCCATGTTGACCTCGACGTCACCCACGACAGACGCCAGTACGGCCCGCGGGTGGCGGGCCCCTTTAGCCAGAGAGACGCTCAAAGGCGGCCCGGCCTCCCCTAGTCGGCCGGGGGCATGGCCGGCTCCCAATAGCCGGCTACCTCCCTCCCTCGAAACACGAGCCTCATTAAGGAGACAAGACGAGGTGAGGCTACAGTGAGAGCCCGCAAGGCGGCGGCGCTGTAGCCACGCTTACCTCGACAAAGCCCTCGTCATCAGGGGCGAGGCAACAGTAACCCGCCGCCGACAAGGCCGCCAGGCGGTGGGGCCGGCCTGTCGACCAAGAGGCCGACAGCCGACGGGACCCACCATTCGGCGGGTCCCAATGGCCGACGGAGAAGCCGGCGAACACAGACACTGACGGCTGAGACCCGCGCCCAGCCGGATTACTATTGTACCCCTGGGGGTAGGCCTATATAAACCCCCCGGGGCACCGATGCAAAGGGTTGGTCTCATAGAATCACACACACCACATAGAGAGAAAAGGAGAGCTAGCCTTGCCCTTCTTCTCCCTCTAACCCGACAGCTCAAGGAGCGTTTGTAGCTACTCATTTTGATCTAGTGATCATGCGGAGACCCCGCAGAGCAGGACTAGGGGTGTTATCTCCACAGAGAGCCCCGAACCTGGGTAAGATTCGCCGGCGTGCATGTCTTCGCCTCATCCCATTTCCAGGCACCGGTGATGTCTTACTGGCTCCCACAATGATAAGCCACCCGTTGGCATATGTCGCACCTACCACCCGACATTTGGTGCCCACCGTGGGGCCAGGTGCACCGTCGTCCGGAGACCTGTTCTGGACGGGAACCCTTTTCCTCCCCGCGAGCGCAGCCAGCCTGCTGCGCCCGACGGCATTTGCCCCGACGCGCTGCAAGGCGTCGACGACGCCTGCGCAGCGAGCTGCCTCGCCGATCTGCTCGACGAGACTCGCATCTCCGACGAGCCCGCGTCCGACGCGAGCATGGACTACCCCGAGAGCCGCCTCGTCAGCCTCCTCGACCAACTTCATGTCTCCAGCGAGCCCGCTGTAGACTTGGAGTCGGTCGGCTCCACCGACCCGATGCTTGTCGACTCCGACACGGCTTCGCTCGACGCCTACCCCTCCGACGTGGTAGTCTTCGACGACCCTCTCCCTCGAGCTGACAGCGGCAGCAGCGCTGTCACCGAAGTGCTGGTCATTAGCCACGTCGCCAACTCGGGCGAGAACGCCCACGACGCCCTACAAACGGCGATGCATGACTTATCCACCCCCATCCCGGCTGACGCCGACGCCGAGACCTTGGAGGCACGCCGCCTCGCCCTCATCGCGGAAGGCCAGAAGATAGCCTCCATGAGACGCCTCACCAAGGCTCACCAGCGCGAAGTCGACCGCGCCGCCTTTGGCACGCCGCCTCATGGCGGGCCGAGCCGAGCCGGCCTCGTCCAGAAGCGTGGCACGGCCATCACCAGCATGCTGGGGGCGGACCGCCCCATCTACGCCACCCCGCTCGAGAATCTGCGAGCCGCTCAGGCGGCCGCTGAAGAGCTAAATGGGCTGGGAGCCGATGAGCTCCCCTACATGACAAGGCGAATCCAGCAGCTGATCGACGCAGCCGCAGAATGGCACGAAGCCGGCGCCTGCGCTGAGAGTCCTCCCCCGCGCCGAGGGCACTCCGCGACATCCCGGTCGCCGACTGCGAGTGGCGCCCGCGCCAGGAAAGACAAGGAGCCGGCTGCTAGCCGCGGCCGGACTCGGATCACCATCGAGCGCGACGCGGAAGGCCGCCCTCGAGCAGTGGAGCGCCAAGGAAATCCGCCTCCTCCCCCGCCTCGAGGGGAGAGATATCCCACCCTGCCGCCTGTCACGCATCCGACTCTTGGTGGCCGACTAGGCCACCGCGAAGGAGTCGGCGAGAATGACGCCCGCCACCGGATCGACTGCCTGGCTCGATCCCTGGTGCTAGAAGAAGAAGACGATGTCGGTCCGCCATGCTTTGGCCCCCGCATCCGCGACGAGCCCTTCCCCAAAGGGTTCCCGCTCCCTAGAGACACGCCCAAGTACAACGGCTCTGTGAAGCCGGAAGATTGGCTCATCGACTACTCTACGGCTGTCAGCATAGCCAACGGCAACAGGCGCGTAGCCGTGAAGTACGTCCCCCTCATGCTACAAGGCACGGCGCGTACCTGGCTCAACAGCCTCAAGCCCTACAGCGTCAACAGCTGGCTGGACTTCACGGAAGTCTTCATCCGCAACTTCACCAGCACGTACAAGCGGCCTCCCAAGCCTCGCCGGCTCTTCCTATGCGTCCAAGGGCCCAGCGAGTCGACCCGCAACTACCTCACGCGGTGGGCCGAGCTCCGCAACTCCTGCGAAGGGGTGCACAAGGTTCAGGCCATCGAATACTTCACCGCCGGGTGCCGGGAGGGCACCCTCCTCAAGCACCGACTCCTCTGCGACGAGCCGGCTACCCTCGACGAGTTGCTGATCATCGCAGACAAGTACGCCACGGCCGACTCCTCGATGAAGACCGAGCTCCGAGTGGACGCCTCTGGGAAGGTGCTCGCTCCGGCTCCCAAGACGCCGGCTGGCGACTCCAATCGGCGCCCCTACCATAACGACCACAAGCGCAAGGCCCCTATGCCGCCTTCCACCAGTCGGCAGGTGGCCACAGTTGAAGATGAGCAGCCCGAAGAGCGGCCCGCTCCCAAGCAGAAGGGCGGCAGGCCGGCTTGGCAGCCGGCTTTCTCCTACGAGCAGACTCTCGATGCCCCTGCAAGTTCCACAGCGGCGCGAAGCCGTCCAACCACACGACCCGAAAGTGCCACTGGCTCACACGGATCTCCAAGGGCGAGGGGCTGGTGCCGCCTCCGCCTCCCGGCCCGCCGCCTCCAGCCCCCCAGCAGCCGGCTGCTCAACCAGCAGTCAGAGTCATTCAAGATGAGTTCCCTGAAGAGCACGCCGCCTACATCGTCTTCACTAGCCAAGTTGAAGACAAGCGTAGTCGGCGCCGACAACACCAAGAGGTCAACGCAGTCGCCTCCAGCAACCCCGAGTTCATGCACTGGTCCGAGAAGCCCATCAACTGGAGCAGGGCCGACCACCCAGAGGTGATGCCGTCCCTTGGCTCCTACGCATTAGTATTGGATGTCACCCTCGCAATGGAGAGGCGAGCTGCCCGATTCTCCCGCGTTCTGATTGATGGCGGAAGCAGTATCAACATACTGTACCGCGACACCATGGAGAAGCTGAACATCAAGGCAAAGCAGCTCATGCCAAGCCGGACCGTGTTCCATGGCATCGTACCCGGCTTGTCCTGTTCCCCGATCGGCAAGATCAAGATGGATGTTCTCTTCGGAGACAAAGATCACTTTCGCCGAGAAGCAATCTGGTTCGAGGTAGTAGATCTGGAGAGCCCTTACCACGCCTTGCTTGGCCGACCTGCTCTGGCCAAGTTCATGGTTGTGCCCCACTACGCCTACCTGAAGATGAAGATGCCGAGCTCGAAGGGAATCATCACTCTAGCCGGCGACTACAAGAAGTCCATCGAGTGCGCTGCAGCCAGCAGTCGGCTGGCCGAGTCCCTCATAGTAGCGGAAGAGAAGAAGATGTTGGAGCGAGTTGTGGCCATGGCCGGCAAGCAGCCGGCCTTGTCCCCCAACCCCAAAGATTATGATACGCAGGGCTCCTTCCAGCCGGCCAAGGAGACGAAGAAGATACCTTTGGACCTAGAGAACCCGGAAAGGTTTGCAGTCATTGGTGCAAACCTGGACAGTAAATAGGAAGGTGAGCTCGTCGACTTCCTCCGTGAGAATCGAGACATCTTCGCATGGTCCCCAAAAGACATGCCGGGTGTTCCGAAGGATTTCGCCAAGCACAAATTGCACGTCCGAGCCGACGCGAAGCCGGTCAAGCAGCCCCTCCGCAGACTGTCAGAAGAGAAGCGAAGAATCGTAGGAGGAGAGATAGCCCGGCTCCTCGCCGCCGGCTTTATTATGGAAGTATTTTTCCCAGAATGGCTTGCCAACCCAGTTTTGGTGTTGAAGAAGAACAACAAGTGGCGTATGTGTATAGACTACACCAGCCTCAACAAGGCCTGCCCCAAGGATCCGTTTGCTTTGCCACGGATTGACCAAGTGATAGACTCCACGGCCGGATGTGAGCTGTTGAGTTTTTTGGATGCCTACTCAGGATACCACCAGATCAAGTTGGACCCAGCAGACCGCCTGAAGACTGCCTTCATCACACCATTCGGAGCTTTCTGTTACCTGACTATGACATTCAGCTTGAGGAATGCCGGTGCCACTTTTCAGCGTTGCATGCAGAAATGCCTCCTCAAGCAACTCGGCAGAAATGCCCACGTCTACGTAGACGATATTGTGGTGAAGACAGAGAAGCGCGGCACCCTGCTGGAGGACCTCAAAGAAACGTTTGCCAACTTGCGCCGATTCCAGATCAAGCTCAACCCGAGAAATGCGTGTTCGGAGTACCAGCCGGCCAGCTTCTAGGCTTTCTGGTCTCCGAACGCGGCATTGAGTGCAACCCTGTGAAGATCAAGGCCATTGAGAGAATGGAGATTCCTACCAAGTTGCGGGACGTGCAAAAATTCACTGGGTGCCTGGCCTCCTTAAACCGCTTTATCAGCCGGCTAGGAGAGAAGTCTCTCCCCCTGTACCGACTCATGAAGAAATCCACTCATTTCGAGTGGAATGACCAAGCAGACCAAGCCTTCCATGAGTTGAAGAAGATGCTGACTACTCCACCTGTCCTGGCGGCGCCGACTGAGAAGGAGCCCATGCTCCTCTACATTGCCGTGACTAACCGAGTGGTCAGTACAGTTGTCATGGTCCAGCGCCCGGAAGAAGGCCAAGCCCAGCTAGTCCAGAGGCCGGTGTATTATCTAAGCGAAGTACTATCCAGCTCAAAGCAAAACTACCCGCACTACCAGAAGATGTGCTATGGAGTGTACTTCGCCGCCAAGAAGCTGAAGCCCTACTTTTAAGAGCATCCCATCACGGTCGTGTGCACCGCCCCGCTTGCCGAGATCATAGGCAGCCGGGATGCATCCGGCTGGGTGGCTAAATAGGCCATTGCGCTGGCACCGTACACAATCTTCTACCAGCCCCGCACCACCATCAAGTCCCAAGCATCGGCCGACTTCCTCGTCGACTGGGCCGAGACCCAGTACCTACCGCCGGCTCCCGACTCTACCCATTGGCGGATGCACTTCGACGGGTCCAAGATGCGCACCGGCTTGGGTGCCGGCATCGTCCTCACCTCTCCCAAAGGCGACAAACTCAGACACACGCTGCAAATCCACTTCGCCGCCTCCAACAATGTGGCCGAGTACGAGGCACTCATACACGGGCTCCGGCTAGCCAAAGAGCTTGGCATACGCCGGATCCTGTGCTATGGCGACTCAGACTTGGTGGTCCAGCAGTCATCTGGCGACTGGGACGCCAAGGATGCAAACATGGCGAGCTATCGATTCCTTGTCCAGCAGATCAGTGGGTACTTCGAAGGGTGCGAGTTCCTTCACGTACCGCGGGCCGACAACGACCAAGCAGATGCCCTGGCGCGGATCGGCTGCACCCGACAGGCTATACCGACCCGTGTCTCTCTCCAGCGCCTCCTCAAGCCGTCCATCAAGCCGTCTACAGAGTCGGACTCTATCTTCATACCGCCTACCCCTGATGTAGCCGGATCCGACTGGAGGAACCCAGCAGCCGGCTCGGGGACTTCAGAACTCGGCCCGGGGACTGCAGCAGTCGGCCCAGGGACTGCAGCAACACAAGAAGCGGTGGCCGACTCCAACCCTCCACCACCCAACCCACCCACCCGAGTCACAGTGGCCGTATTGACAGTAGAAGAAGTCACAGCTCCATCATGGGCCCAGCCCATCCTCAACTTTCTAGTCAACAGAGAGCTGTCGGCTAATGAGATCTCGGCAAGACTAGTGCAACGTCGAGCCGGAGCATATGCAATAATAAACAGAGAGCTTGTCAGGCGCAGCGTCACTGGAGTCTTCCAGCGCTGCGTCGAGCCAGAGAAAGGAGTGGCAATCCTCAAGGATATCCATCAAGGCGAATGGGGCCACCACGCAGCCTCAAGATCACTTGTGGCCAAAGCTTTCCGCCACGGTTTCTTTTGGCCGACTGCTTTGGAAGACGCCAAAGAGATAGTCAAGAGCTGCAAAGGATGCCAAGTCTTCAGTTCCAAGCAACACCTACCGGCTTCTGCACTCAAGACCATCCCCCTCACCTGGCCCTTTGCCGTTTGGGGGCTGGACATGGTGGGCCCATTCAAGACAGCCCGCGGCGGCTTGACACATCTGCTTGTGCCGTGGACAAATTTACCAAGTGGATTGAAGCAAAGCCGATCAAGAAGCTGAACGGGCCGACTGTCGTGACGTTCATTGCCGACATCACTACTCGGTACGGCATGCCGCACAGCATCATCACCGACAACGGCACAAACTTTGCCAAAGGAGCACTGGCACGTTTCTGCGCGACGCAGGGTATCCGACTGGACTTAGCGTCCGTTGCCCACCCGCAGTCAAACGGCCAGGTCGAGCGTGCAAATGGACTCATCCTCTCTGGCATCAAGCCCCGACTGGTCGTACCACTAGAGCGATCGGCCGGCTGCTGGCTCGATGAGCTGTCGGCTGTCCTCTGGAGTCTGCGTACTACCCCTAACAATTCGACCGGCTTCACTCCGTTCTTCCTTGTATATGGTGCCGAGGCTGTCATCCCAACCGACATCGAGTTCGACTCGCCTCGGGTCACCATGTACACGGAGGCGGAGGCCAAGGAAGCACGAGAAGACGGCGTCGACCTGCTGGAAGAAGGCCGGCTGTTAGCACTCAGCCGGTCCGCCATCTACCAGCAGGGGTTGCACCGTTACCACAACTGCAAGGTCAGGCCAAGATCTTTCCAAGAGGGCGACCTTGTGCTTCGGCTGATCCAGCGAACAGCCGGCCAGCACAAGCTCTCGGCCCCTTGGGAAGGCCCTTTCGTCATCAGCAAGGCACTAGGCAATGACTCCTACTACCTGATCGACGCACAAAAACCAAGAGCACGCAAGAGGGATGATTCCGGCAAGGAGTCGGAGCGACCATGGAACGCGAACCTCCTGAGAAGATTTTACAGTTGAAAGCAGTATGTATCATGCTACCCTTTTGTATTAAGTATGAAACAACAGGCCCCCCGAGGAGCACTCGGGGACTGCCTTCCTTTATCTATGAATGACGAGTGTCATATTCATGAATGTATTACTACATTTGATTTTCTGTCTGGCACCGGGTTCGACTAGCCGACCCGGGGACTGGCCGCCTTAAGTTATATTAAAAGTTCTACCTGAAGTCAGACAAGTAGTGTGCCGGCTCCCGGACCCTCTCTTGTTGAAAGTCGCAGCTCGAAGAACCGACTGTCCGACTAGCAAGAGCCAAAGGCAGAAAGGATGCCCACACGAAAAATGGCTAAGGACTAACGAACTTGTATAACGAAAAGACGGCCTCCAACCATGCTTGCCGACTGTCAAAACAGCCGGCTGGCCGGCCTCCCAAACACTTCGCTATAATCCAACAAAGCTAGAGTACTTGCCCTCCCAACTGGCCAAGCACTTCTCCAGCCACAGATTGCAGAGCAACTGTCCGACTGGGGAGGCGGCAACCAAGGGAGGGCGGCAAAGGAAACAGCAGAAGGATGAAAAGCAAAGAACAAGGGAAAGCCAAACACATGCATATTCATATTTACACATAAGGCCCCCAACAGGCCGGCAATCAACATAGTTCGAATACACCCCCAGTGGGTGGAATTGTGCAAACTTAACAAAATATTGTTCCAAGAGTGATAAGACAGGAAAATAAAGACAGCAGACTAGACAAAGGGCGTGGTGTGGGAGCCGGGTTGGTCGGTGGAGATGGCGCCACCAGCTGGAGGAGTGCCCGGCTGGCGGGTCTCGGCTTGATCATCGCCGGCTGCAGGCGGTGCACCCGCGCGTGCCTTGTTGCTGGAGGCACGGTCAAGCTGAGGCTGACCGGCCGCTCCACCATCTGGTCCGGCGTCTTCACCTTCCTCCCCCTCCTCCTCGCCCTCGTCGCTGGAGTCGATCTCCTCTGCCGAGTCTTCGCCGTCCGCCGGGTTCAGCCCGAACCACTCCTCCAGCTGGGCAACTCCGTTGTCGTCCACCTCAGGAGCGAAGGAGCTGGTGTCGGTGTAGTCGGCGATCGCCGAAGCCTGCCGGATGATAGCCGGCTGCGCCGGCTCCAGCTCTGTGTCGGCCTGCTGCCGCCAGGTGGCCAGCCGGTCCAGACTCAGCCCGGGATACCAGGCCTTGGCGAACTCCAGCGCCCGCCTGGCGCCAGACCGAGCCGCCGAAGCCTTCTAGGCCTCGAAGCGGCCGACCGCCACCTCCAGCCAGTCGGCAGTCCGACTGGGGGTGCGGGGAATCACTTCACCAGGCCAGAGAGCGGCCAACACCTGCGCTCCGACACGCTGAAGCCGGCCGAGCAGGCGATGAGCCGGCTGGAGGTGGGCTTGGATCGCCAAGAGCTGCTCCTCCAGCGACCAGCGAGCGTTCGGTGCGATCTCGGCGCCAGCCTGCCTTTGTGCCTCGTGGTGGGCCTCGACGATCTGGTTGGCGGTAGTAGAGTAGCCAGGGAAGTACTCTGCGCAAGGAAGAAAGAGAAAGAAGAGAAAAACACCAAGTCAGAAAACGAGCTAAAACGGCAAGCGGCAAGGAAGGACGAAGAGGAAGGCGGCTTACCGTCAACCAGGTCTTCGATCTGGCCATAGCCGTTGATCAGCGACTGCTTCGCTTCGGCCTAGCCGGCCGCTTCTATTCCATACTCGGCTTGGAGGGCGGCCTCGCTGTCCCGCACCGCCTTCAGGGCCGCCTTGTGGCTCTCCTCCTGGTCGGCCAACCTCTTGGTCAGGCGGTCACGCTCCTGTACCAAGGCGGCAAACTCGGCCTCCTTACCGCGGAGGGCGGCCTGAGTCCCTCCCAGCTGCTCCCTTAGACTGGCGTTGGCCGCTGCAGGGATGGCAGAGAAAAAAGAAGCAATAAGAAGAAGTCGTCAGGGAAGATCCGACTCGACTGCTCAGTAGTCGGCCCGAATCCCGGGGACTACACCCAGTGGGTGCGCTGACGCGCCCCCACGTGAGATAAAAAACGAAGCACTTACCCCGGCTCTCAGATAAGTCAGCAGTCTTCTGGGTCAGCTCCCGAGCCTGGGAGTTGAAGGCAGCCGCGCGGAGGTTGTGGTAGTCCTGCAAGTCAGGCAGAAGAGCGAATGAGAACAAGAACAGCAAAACAAGGTCCGCTAGGAAGTTCCAAGCCGCCTGCTCAGTAGCCGACTCGGAACTCGGGGACTACACCCAGTGGGTGCGCTGACACGCCCCCACGGAAGAACCCAAGATCAAAAAAGCAAAGACAAGAAGACTAACCCGGATGGCCGCCCGCGTCGCAAGGAACTCGTCGTTGTACTTCCTCAGCGCCGCAGCCTGGGCTTGAAGCCGGGTCCGGACGTCCTGCGCGGCCACATTCATCACCGCCGTCCCTCCACCCGGCGTCCACCCCGAGATGGCGCTGGCCGCCTCCATGTCCTGGGCCTATGAGCTGGAGCCCGCGGCCTTCTGCGGCTCCGATGCAGCCTTCTGCGGCTCTGATGCGGCCTTCCCCGCGTGCTGGCGCGACGGCGTCCGGACCACCAGATCAGTCCTCGCGGCCGGCTCGCCCCCGGCGATTGCGCAGGCGGCAAGTTAGGCCGGCCGCCTTGGGTCGCCCCAGTCGGCGGGGCCGGTGCCGCCTCCCTCTCCAGGACGACAATGTCGTCCTCCCTCTTCAGTCCCGGCTGGTCGCCGCCGGCTTCTTCTGGTGGAGGCTCTAGGGCCTCAGGCGCCTCGACGCGCAGAGGGGTGACTAGCAAAGCCCCCTCCGCCATCACCGCGACCGCAGCCTCCGCTTGGGCCTTGGCCGCCGCATCGGCGCGCGCCTCCGCCTCCCGCGCGTTCCGCTCCGTCACCGCCTGAAGATCGGCACGGGGATCCACGCGGCGAGTGGTGCTCCCGGATCCTCCCGGCGATCCAACGACGGAGGCGGCAGCAACCCGCTCAAGCGACAATGTAGCCCTGATTTTTTGAGAAAGACAAGGATTCATGAACTACCAGAGAAAAGAAGAAAGAATACATGAAGGAGTATATACTTACGCCGACACCGTCTGCGGCTGCTTCACCGCCTTGCGGAAGCGGGCCGCCTTCGCGGCCGCCTCTTCCCGCCTGGTCGCCGCTGCCCCGCCCTTGGGCTTCTTCGGCCAACTGCCGAACAAGCCCGACGCGGTACGACGCTTCTGCCCGCCGCCCCGAGCAGGCGGCGCGGCGAAGGAACCTGCGCCGTGGCCAGACGCCGGCTGGCGGCGTGGGACGACTTCCGCCTCGTCGTCATCCGGCCAGTCGTCGAAGCTGACTCCAAGCCCGGAGCCGCCTGCCTCGCCGCCGGCTTGGCCGCCGCCCGCCTCGGTGTTGTCTTCCATGGCGGCCGCCCCCAAGTCGGGGTCCTCCAGATCGTGCTCCGTCCGGTCGGGGACGAATCGGCGCTCCGCGTCCGACCCGCCTGCAGGCCGAAGAAGAGGGCTCTGTCGAGACAAGCCGACTAGTCAGAGTCGCTCAAAAGAAACTCGGCGACAAAACTGAGAGAAGAAAGGGAAAAAGAGAACATATCGTGGGCGGCGGGTGAGCTCGGCAATATGGCTCCTTGCCAAACTGCCACTCTGCGGAGAGCTTGCAGTTCGCAAGGTAGTTCACCATGTGGGCCACTTCGTCGTGCGGCATGTCTTTGGTGCACATCCGACTCAGATCGAGCTGGCCGCTCATCTAACAGATCAGATGAGGACGGCTCTGGAGCGGAAGCACCCGGCGCGTGACGAAGGCGGCCAGCAGGTCGGGCCCAGATAGGCCCTTCGACTGGATCATCACCCGCAGTCGGGCGACAGCCGCGGCTCCAGCCGGCGTCAGCGTCACGGCCCGATAGGACCACTGGGGCCGCCTACCCGCCGGCGGGCCGGCTTCGTAAGCCGGCAAATTGACGTAGTCCCCTTGCAGGGCGACGTTCTTCACACAGAAGTATGACTTCTGTCAGAGCTTCACCGACTGGATCAGCGTGATGACGGGGAAGGGGTTGTCGGCTGTCACCCTCAGCATCGCGATGAAGGCGCCACTCTGAGCCGGCACGCCCTGCATACGCGTGCCCAGCTTGGACTGGAAGAATTCACCCCAGAGCTCGAGGGTGGGGAGGACGCCGAGGTAGCCTTCGCACAAGGTGACGAAGGCGGACAGCAGCACCACCGTGTTCGGGGTGAGGTGATGCGGCTGGAGTTGGTAGAATTCAAGAAAAGAGCGGAAGAAGGTGCTCGCGGGCAAGCCGATGCCGCGCAAGAAATGCGAGCGGAAGACCACCCGCTCGCCCTCCTCCGGCTCCGGCGTGATCTCCTTCGCGCGCGCGAGGCGGACCCGCACCTTATCTGCGCCGGGCAGCCGCCGCGTCTTACGGAGGAACTCGACGTGGTCCTCATGGACGTTGGAGCCGTCCCAGTCCCTGCCGTACTGCATGACGGCGTGAAGCCAGTGAGAATGAGCGCGGCGGCGGAGAAAAGGATGGTGGGACGACGCGGCGGCGAGGCGCTGCTGTGAGGGAGAGCAGGAGGAAGAAGATGGCAGAGAGGAGGGGAGCGTGCGAGCGCCTGCCGCTTCCCCTCCTCCCCCTACTTATAGTCTCGTGCGCCGAAGCCGAGGAGGCGAGACGTGGGGTGGGACGTGGGATTAACTGCACCCACTCCCCCCACGTCCCGCGGTTACTGCGCCCTAAAGGCGTGCCGAAACCGCCGCGGGAAGACGTGCGGACGGCTTTGGGCCGCAGAGAATCCGCGCCCGGGCCCGGGCGTAGGAGTGGTGGGCCCCCGACCTGCGGCGAAGTCTTGTCGCGCGCGTGGGCTGGCAGGCTTTTCAGCCAAGGGATGCCACGTGGTTCGCAGGCGGCGAGTGGCCAGCCCGCAGCCCGGCGCGCACGCCAGCAGACTCCCGCCCTCCGACTTCAAATTTTTTTTGCCAAGACGACGCGCCTAACCGAAGCCGGCTCCCAGCTGCCGGCTCGTCAAGATAAGAAGCTGACCGAGCTTCTCGACCTCCACTCAACCTCGAAGCCCAACCAGCTTCGGGGACTACTGTCGGAGTAAATGGCCATGGGTAGCCTAACCGACTCCCCCTAGCTCTTCAAAAATTATCAAGCCATTCAAGCCTTCAAGCATACGAAGCATAGGGCCGCCTTCCCCCGGCCGACTATCCCCAGGGCCGACTTCCCGAAGGCGACCCAGTCAGAAACCTTCCCCAAGAAAGCTACGAGATGTCCGACTACAGGAAGCCGGCCCCAACAGGACCGACTCCCCGAAGCCGGCCTTGAAGAATACCGACTCCCAGAAGCCGGCCAAGACCGCACCCACCAAGACTGCATCCACATAACGGTGATAAGACAGGACGTGGCTGCAGTGCGGCCCACTACCCCCGAATCCCGGAGCCGGCATGGCCACAGGGCGCCGTACGGATCAGCCATCTCCCGTCCGGCGCGGCACTGTAGCCATGTTGACCTCGACGTCACCCACGACAGACGCCAGTACGGCCCGCGGGTGGCGGGCCCCTTTAGCCAGAGAGACGCTCAAAGGCGGCCCGGCCTCCCCTAGTCGGCCGGGGGCGTGGCCGGCTCCCAATAGCCGGCTACCTCCCTCCCTCGAAACACGAGCCTCATTAAGGAGACAAGACGAGGTGAGGCTACAGTCGAGCCCGCAAGGCCGTGGCGCTGTAGCCACGCTTACCTCGACAAAGCCCTCGTCATCAGGGGCGAGGCAACAGTAACCAGCCGCCGACAAGACCGCCAGGCGGTGGGGCCGGCCTGTCGACCAAGAGGCCGGCAGCCGACGGGACCCACCATTCGGCGGGTCCCAATGGCCGGCGGAGAAGCCGGCGAACACAGACACTGACGGCTGGGACCCGCGCCCAGCCGGATTACTATTGTACCCCTGGGGGGTAGGCCTATATAAACCCCCCGGGGCACCCATGTAAAGGGTTGGTCTCATAGAATCACACACACCACATAGAGAGAAAAGGAGAGCTAGCCTTGCCCTTCTTCTCCCTCTAACCCGACAGCTCAAGGAGCGTTTGTAGCTACTCATTTTGATCTAGTGATCATGCGGAGACCCCGCAGAGCAGGACTAGGGGTGTTATCTCCACGGAGAGCCCCGAACCTGGGTAAGATTCGCCGGCGTGCATGTCTTCGCCTCATCCCGTTTCCAGGCACCGGCGATGTCTTACTGGCTCCCACAATGATAAGCCACCCGTTGGCATATGTCGCACCTACCACCCGACAGGCCGACTATAACGACGGGCTGAATTGGGCCCACAACTAGAAAATGACAGTAGCAGGCCGTAAGTAACCAAATGCTACAAATGAGCCCAAGAATAAACGGGCCCTCAGAAGGCCGAAAGTTAACTTGGGCTGGAAACGGCCCAACGGAATAACGGGCCATTAATGGGTATAAAGTGATACACTGTTCATTACGGGCCAGTTTCACCACGGGCCGTTAATGGGTGTAAAGTAATACACTGTTCATTACGGGCCAGTTTCAGCACGGGCCGCTAATGGGCCAAGAGTTACAAAGGGCCTCATATGGGCCAAAAGACGTCATGGGCTATACATGGGCCAGAAGTGAAAATGGGCTGGAATCATATTGGATGGCCCAGATAACGCTACTGGGCCTAATTCGGATAGGGTGTAATGGGCCTTGGGTTAGCGGGCTGTAAATGGGCTATATGCGAACAGGCCATTAACAGGCTTTCAATGGGCCGGCCCGCCAGCTTTTGACCAAGTCAAACGGGCCGGCCTTTTCACAGGAATGGCCACTGTTGGGCCGTGCCACGTGTCAACGTATCATAGGCGCCTTCTGTCCAGTGAGTGGATGACATCTGTCCCAACGATGAGCCGACACGTGTTTCCTCTAGCCAATGATGATTTTACACGTGGAAAATCCCCATTGGTCGGGGCTGTTAACGGGTTATCGGATCCAAAACCCGACCCGATAGCTTAACGGCGTTCCGTTATGGTGGATGCCACGTGTCGGTCACCCTTGACGAAAGCACTTCTGTGACACGCGATTTATCCTCATGGAAGTGGACACTTCCGTGATGATAATTTTGGTAATGTCATGGAACACTTCTACGAGAGCACAGGTATGACTATCTTGATTCTGTCATAAATTTGTCATGGATGTACATGCATGACAAAAAACACGACCTACTGTGACAAACACGTATCATCACGGAAGTGTATTTTTTTGTAGTAAGAGAAGATTCACATATAAATGTACTATCCTAGAAATCTTTTGTGATTGTGAGCCCCCATCAAAATATTATATGCCAAAATTGTTGACGTTGGACAAGGAAGACAACTTAATGATTTATGTTTGTTCATATTGTCATAGATCCTTCAACATGTGGTGTTTGCCCCCTATCTTTGCTAGCCAAAAAATCCACAGTAAGTAGAGATACTACTTGTGCATCCAAAAACCCTTAAACCCAAATCTTATTTTCAAGAGTCCACCATACCTACCTAGGGATTGAGCAAGCTCCCTCAAGTAAGTTGTCATCGGTGCAATAAGGCAATAAAAATTGCTTCTAAAAGGGTGAGATCATTTAGTGTAAGAGAAAATTGAGCGTTGTACGAACTTGTGATGGTAAAGAATAAAAGCGACAGACTGTATAATAAAGGTTGCCATCACAAGGGGCAATATAACGTGACGTTCTTTTGCACTAATGGGTTGAGCATTAAAACAAATAAGCGCATGGCAACCTCTACTTCCCTGTGTGAAGGGCCTGTCTTTTACTTTTATGTATTTACATTTATGCAAAGAGTCAAAAGTTTTCTCTCTACACTACAAAAAAATACACTTCCGTGATGGTACATGTTTGTCACAGTAGGTCACGTTTTCCGTCATGCATGTACATCCATGACGATTTTATAACAGAATCAAGATAGTCATACTTGTGTTGTCGTAGAAGTGTTCCATGACATTACCAAAATTATCATCACGGAAGTGTCCACTTCCATGACGATAAATCGCGCGTCATAGAAGTGCTTTCGTCAAGGGTGACCGACACGTGGCATCCACCGTAACGGGTCGCCGTTATGCTATCGGGTCTGGTTTTGGATCCGATAACCCGTTAACAGCCTGGACCAATAGGAATTTTCCACGTGTAAAATTCTGATTGGCCGGAGGAAACACGTGTCAGCTCGTTAGTGGGTCAGATAGGCGCCTATGATATGTCGACACGTGCGACGGCCCACCACTGGCCCATTTAGCTTACAAAGGCCGGCCCATTTGACTTGGTCAAAAGTTCGCGGGCTGGCCCATGAAAAGCCTGTTAACGGTCTCTTCGCAAATAGCCCATTTTACGCCCCGGTAACTCACGGCCCATTAGGGCCTACCCAAAATCGGCCCAACAACGTCATGTGGGCCGTTGAATATAACACCAGCCCATTTCACTTTCGGCCCATGTATGGCCCACGATGTCTTTCGGCCCATATGAGGCCTTTTGTATCTTTAGGCCCTTTAGAGGCCCACGGTGACTCTAGCCCATAATGAACAGTAAGTTTCTTTGTACCCATTAACGGCCCAGGATTCACGTGGGCCCTTTCTAGCCCGTGTTAGCTTTCGGCCTACTGATGACCCATACGTTCTTGGGCTCCTTTCCGGCCCTCGATTACTTCGGGCACGTTACTGGTCTGTTCCCCTAATGGGCCAGATTTGGCCCGTGGCCAGAGTCGGCCCGTTTGTGTCCTGTTAACCCGTTGCGCCGTTTCCAGCCCGTCCTATATTCTGGCCCATTAATGACCCATTATGCCTGTGACAGAATTAAGCCTTTGCTGTCCTCCAGCCTGTTAATGGCTTGTTACCATGCTGCGCGGATACCAATTACGCTCGTTTACGGCCCATATAGACCCATTTATCTGACGGCCCGAGGCCCACAGATTCTACGGCCCTTTTGGAGGCCCATTTATCGACGGCCCGTAAGAGGCCGATGGATCCTACGGCCTGTAGCAGGGTCAAGGTTACCACGGTCCGTATATGGCCCATGGGTGTTGTGGCCACTAGCAAACCAGGGGAAAATAGACTAGGGAATAAATAAGCATGAAACTAACGCTAGGCTATTAAGGCGATTCCACAGATTACATCCACTGAGCATCAAATATCGCCACCAGTGCAAATATAGGGAACACCCTACACTATACAAAAATGGCTTGCTATTTTCTTCAGCCGGTGGCTGCCCGTTAAGAACAAATTTTGTATCACAACAAAACAAATTACAACTATGAAACAAAAGGTTGGCATAAAAGTGAACAGTCTGGGAGATAAATGCACCACCAGAAGTTCAGAAGCTCAGTTCATTTGACCTGATTGTTACGTTGTCATGTTGTATTGTCCGATGGAGCACCATAACCTTCGCCTTCATTTCTCCTAGGCTCCTGAACAACATAGCAAATGTCTGATAGTCTGGTTTCAAAACCATGCATATCTTGACGACACCGAACAATGTCTGTCCTTGTTTCACAAAGGGTCTCTGTTAGGGAATGTATGATGTCTACTACACAACCTTCTTCTTGTAGACGTTGTTGGGCCTCCAAGTGCAGAGGTTTGTAGGACAGTAGCAAATTTCCCTCAAGTGGATGACCTAAGGTTTATCAATCCGTGGGAGGCGTAGGTTGAAGATGGTCTCTCTCAAACAACCCTGCAACCAAATAACAAAGAGTCTCTTGTGTCCCCAACACACCCAATACAATGGTAAATTGTATAGGTGCACTAGTTCGTCGAAGAGATGGTGATACAAGTGCAATATGGATGGTAGATATAGGTTTTTGTAATCTGAAAATATAAAAACAGCAAGGTAACTAATGATAAAAGTGAGCACAAACGGTATTGCAATGATACGAAACAAGGCCCAGGGTTCATACTTTCACTAGTGCAAGTTCTCTCAACAATAATAACATAATTGGATCACATAACTATCCCTCAACATGCAACAAAGAGTCACTCCAAAGTCACTAATAGCGGAGAACAAACAAAGAGATTATTGTAGGGTACGAAACCACCTCAAAGTTATTCTTTCCGAACAATCCATTGGGCTATTCCTATAAGTGTCACAAACAGCCCTAGAGTTCGTAGTAAAATAACACCTTAAGACACACATCAACCAAAACCCTAATGTCACCTAGATACTCCAATATCACCTCAAGTATCCGTGGGTATGATTATACGATATGCATCACACAATCTCAGATTCATCTATTCAACCAACACATCGAACCTCAAAGAGTGCCCCAAAGTTTCTATCGGAGAGTCAAGACGGAAACGTGTGCCAACCCCTATGCATAGGTTCATGGGCGGAACCCGCAAGTTGATCACCAAAACATACATCAAGTGAATCAATAGAATAACCCATTGTCACCACGGTTATCCCACGCAAGACATACATCAAGTGTTCTCAAATCATTAAAGACTCAATCCGATAAGATAACATCAAAGGGAAAACTCAATCCATTACAAGAGAGTAGAGGGGGAGAAACATCATAAGATCCAACTATAATAGCAAAGCTCGCGATACATCAAGATCGTATCACCTCAAGAACACGAGAGAGAGAGAGATCAAACACATAGCTACTTGTACATACCCTCAGCCCCGAGGGTGAACTACTCCCTCCTCGTCATGGAGAGCGCCGGGATGATGAAGATGGCCACCGGTGATGGATCCCCCCTCCGACAGGGTGCCGGAACAGGGTCCCGATTGGTTTTTGGTGGCTACAGAGGCTTGCGGCGGCGGAACTCCCGATCTATTCTGTTCCCCGATGGTTTTAGGGTATATTGGTATATATAGGAGGAAGAAATACATCACGGGAGCCATGAGGGGCCCACGAGGGTGGAGGGCGCGCCCAGGGGGGTGGGCGCGCCCCCCTGCCTCGTGCCTTCCTCGTTGATCCCCTGACGTGCACTCCAAGTCTCCCGGATTGCTTTCTTTCAAAAAAATAACTTTCCCAAAGGTTTCATCCCGTTTGGACTCCGTTTGATATTCCTTTTCTTCGAAACACTGAAACAAGGGAAAAAACAGAAACTGGCACTGGGCTCTGGGTCAATAGGTTAGTCCCAAAAGGAATATAAAAGTGCATAGTAAAGCCCATTAAACATCCAAGATAGATAATATAATAGCATGAATACTTCATAAATTATAGATACGTTGGAGACGTATCAGCATCCCCAAGCTTAATTCCTGCTCGTCCTCGAGTAGGTAAATGATAAAAGAAAGAATTTATGAAGTGTGAATGCTAGCAGGTGCATAAGTTTGATCAATGATAATTGCAATCACCTTTTCTAGCATCATTATATGTTATAACAGTAGTTCAACTCATAGAACTTTTCATGGTCAAGTAACAAGCTATTCACATGTTAAAGTATAGATCATAAACTTTCTTCAAAACTAACAAACCGTGTTATTAGTCATCAAACAATTACAATTCATCTTATTTTCAGGAAGAGTCTATGTCACAGCTTTGATTTAGCAAACTCCACATACTCAACTATCATCTAATCTTCCATGATTGCTACCACTCAAAGCATATTTTTAGAACAAATAGTATTCATCGAACACAGAGAAAGATAGGGGCTTAGTGTTTTGCCTCCCAACCTTTTACCTCAAGGGTAATGTCAACAATAATAATTCATGCTCAAATATATTTGAATGGCCATATATGCTTAGATCTTTCCATCACATGATGCTTGCCAACTAAAGAGTAGGTTGGAATGAGAAGGAATACTACTGACTCTTGCATAAAAGTAAAAGATAGGCCCTTCGCAGAGGGAAGCAGGGATTTGCAGAGGCGCCAGAGCTCGAAGCAAAAACAGAGATGAAAATAATTTTGAGAGGTGTGCTTTCATTGTCAACATAACGACCAAGAGTTCCCAATATCTTCCATACTACATACATTATAGGCGGTTCCCAAATAGAAAGGTAATGATTTTACTCCCCCTCCACCAACAATCATCAATCCAGGGCTTGCCCGAAACAACGGGTGCCTCCAACTAACATCAAACCTAGGGGAGTTTTGTTTAAATTATTTGTGAATTTGTTTTTGATATTTTGATCATAGGACTGGGCATCCCAGTTACCAGCCATTTTCTCGTGAATGATGAGTGGAGTCCACTCATCGTGAGAATAGCCTACCTAGCATGGAAGATACTGCTAGCCCCTAGTCGCTACATGAGCGATTCGGGCATACAAAACAGATTATTATTTGAAGGTTTAGAGTTTGGCACATGCAAATTTACTTGGAACGGCAGGTAAATACCGCATATAGGTAGATATGGTGGACACTCATGGAATAAACTTGGTTCAAGGAATTTGGATGCACAAGCAGTATTCCCGCTTAGTACAGATAGTTTGGCTAGCAAAGGATTCTAAATAGGAAGCACCACATGTTAGAGGATCCATAACAATATAACTTCTATACAAATATACCCAAGCAAAACTCATTATGTTGTCTTCCTTGTCCAACTTCAACTAATTTGTTCAGGTTTGAAAATAATTAATGGGGCTCACAATCATAGAAGATGTCCAAGATAGTATATTTATATGTGAAATCTCTCTTCCTTCAATATTCTTTCATGAATTGTTCAAGTGACCAATACAATGTTTGCCAACCTTCAATAAATTTACCACCTCTACTTCTTATGTGTGAAGGCATTACTCCCCATGGGAAAGGCATATGAAACATATAATTTCAGATTTATGATATTCAAATCATTCAACCATTTACTCATAGGATATAAGTGAAGCACACGAGTAAATGACAAACTACTCCAAAAAGATATAAGTGAAGATCAATGAGTAGTTAAATAATTATGTAGCTATGTGAAGACTCTCTCTCATTTAAGAATTTCAGATCTTGGTATTTTATTCATACAGCAAGAAAAACAGAAGAAAATAAAATGACGCTACAAGCAAAACACATATCATGTGGTGAATAAAAATATAGCTCCAAGTTACCGATGAACAAAGACGAAAGAGGGGATGCCATCCGGGGCATCCCCAAGCTTAGGCTCTTGGTTGTCCTTGAATATTACCTTGGGGTGCCTTGGGCATCCCCAAGCTTAGGCTCTTGCACTCCTTATTCCATAGTCCACCGAATCTTTACCCAAAACTTGAAAACTTCACAACACAAAACTTAACAGAAAACTCGTGAGCTCCGTTAGCGAAAGAAAAGAAAACACCACTTCAAGGAACTGTAATGAACTCATTATTTATTTATATTGGTGTTAAACCTACTGTATTCCAACTTCTCTATGGTTTATAAACTATTTTACTAGCCATAGATTCATCAAAATAAGCAAGCAACACAATGAAAACAGAATCTGTCAAAAACAGAACAGTCTGTAGTAATCTGTATCAAACGTATACTTCTGGAACTCAAAAAATTCGAAAATAAATTGTTGGGCCTGAGGAATTTGTCTAGTAATCATCTTCAAAAATAATCAACTAAATAGCACTCTCCAATAAAAAGTTGAAGCAAATCTCGTGAGCGCTAAAGTTTCTGTTTTTTACAGCATGATCATAAAGACTTCACCCAAGTCTTCCCAAAGGTTCTACTTGGCACAAACACTAATTAAAACACAAAACCACATCTAAACAGAAGCTATATGGATTATTTATTCCTAAACAGAACCAAAAACCAAGAAACTAAAATAAAGTTGGGTTGCCTCCCAACAAGCGCTAACGTTTAACGCCCCTAGCTAGGCATGATGATTTCAACGATGCTCACATAAAAGATAAGAATTGAAACATAAAGAGAGCATCATGAAGAATATGACTAGCACATTTAAGTCTAACCCACTTCCTATGCATAGGGATTTTGTCAGCAAACAACTTATGGGAACAATAATCAACTAGCATAGGAAGGTAAAACAAGCATAACTTCAAGATTTTAAGCACATAGAGAGGAAACTTGATATTATTGCAATTCCTAAAAGCATACATTCATCCCTCATAATAATTTTCAGTAGAATCATGAATGACTTCAACAATATAACCAGCACCTAAAGCATTCTTTTCATGATCTACTTGCATATAAATTTTACTACTCTCCACATAAGCAAAATTCTTCTCTTTCGGAATAGTGGGAGTATCATAAGAGACTCGAATACTATAAATTGTTTCCACAATAAAAGATTAATGTTCAGAAAAAGGGTAATCATAATCACGACAAGTTTTATAAATATAATCATCACTACTTTTTATAGAATAAGTTTCATCACAATAATCATCATAACTAGCAACTTTGTTCTCATCATAATCGATTGAAACCTCTTCCAAGATAGTGGAATCATCACTAAATAAAGTCATGACCTCTCCAAATCCACTTTCATAAATATTATAAGATTCAACATCCTCCAAAATAGTGGGATCATTACTTCCTAAATTTGACACTCTTCCAAACCCACTTTCATCAATATAATCATCATAAGTAGGAGGCATGCGATCATCATTATAAATTTGCATATCAAAACTTGTGAGACTAAAAATATCATCTTCATTAAACGTAGAATCCCCAAGCTTGGGCCTTTTCATATCATAAGCATAATCACTCTCATCATTAATAGTATGGATAGCACCAATAGTATAGCAATTATCATATTCTGCCAAGCAAGTGCCAAAAAGATTTTCAAGATCATAAGAAGTATCATTATCTTCCCAATCATAATCATCACAACAAGCAATAGGCATAACGAGATCATCATCAAGTGCATCATCTTCCACAATTATTTTTGATTCATTTTCATGAGGCACAACAATAATAGGAGCAATATTATTTGGGAGAGATATCTTTTTACCTCTCTTCCTTTTCCTTTTCCTTTTCTTCTTCTTCTTCACCACATCATGTGTGGGTTCAATCCTCTTTCTGAAGCTCCTTATTAATGAAATTGGTTGAATAGAAGGCTCCTCCTCGTTACCTGATTCATCATAAGAAATAATAGGAGGATATTGGGAAGTCTCTTCCCTTTCATTAGTATTCTCTTCATCCTCTATTTGTTTTCTTTTCTTTATGTAATTGGCAATATAAGGGTTTTCAATGCAATTCACCACACAATACATATAAATTTCCTCTAGATCAAAATCAAGAAATTTATCGAGATTAAATTTTGGAATACCCTCCGTTATACGTTTTATTTCTTCATAACCCAAAGGAAGACTAAGCTCTTTATGATGGTCAAGGGTAATCAAGTTATCACAATTTTTGGACACGACTTGATCACGAAACAAAAAGCATTGGAGCTTTAAATGACCATGTTCATTGCAAAGTTCACAAGGATGGCGATAAATATTGAATCTTTCAGCACAAACATCTAACCTTTCTTGCAACAATTTAGTTTCTAAATGCTTATGCCTCTTGCAATATCTATCTTCCCTATTTGGTGTGTACTTGCAAACCCAATGCACTCCACAAAAATTGACATGTTTATAGGAGACATTTTCATCATAACTAGTGCAATCATCATTAGTACTATGGATATTCAAGGAGTTCATACTAACAACATTGCAATCATGCTCATCATTCAAAGATTTAGTGCCAAACATTTTAATGCATTCTTCTTCTAACACTTTGGCACAATTTTCCTTTCCATCATACTCACGAAAGATATTAAAAAGATGAAGCGTATGAGGCAAACTTAATTCCATTTTTTTTGTAGTTTTCTTTTATAGACTAAACTAGTGATAAAACAAGAAACAACAGGATTCGATTGCAAGATCTAAAGATATACCTTCAAGCACTCACCTCCCCGGCAACGGCGCCAGAAAAGAGCTTGATGTCTACTACACAACCTTCTTCTTGTAGACGTTGTTGGGCCTCCAAGTGCAGAGGTTTGTAGGACAGTAGCAAATTTCCCTCAAGTGGATGACCTAAGGTTTATCAATCTGTGGGAGGCGTAGGTTGAAGATGGTCTCTCTCAAACAACCCTGCAACCAAATAACAAAGAGTCTCTTGTGTCCCCAACACACCCAATACAATGGTAAATATTATAGGTGCACTAGTTCGGCGAAGAGATGGTGATACAAGTGCAATATGGATGGTAGATATAAGTTTTTGTAATCTGAAAATATAAAAACAGCAAGGTAAATGATAAAAGTGAGCACAAACGGTATTGCAATGACAGGAAACAAGGCCTAGGGTTCATACTTTCACTAGTGCAAGGTCTCTCGACAATAATAACATAATTGGATCACATAACTATCCCTCAACAGGCAACAAAGAGTCACTCCAAAGTCACTAATAGCGAAGAACAAACGAAGAGATTATTGTAGGGTATGAAACCACCTCAAAGTTATTCTTTCCGATCAATCCATTGGGCTATTCCTATAAGTGTCACAAACAGCCCTAGAGTTCATAGTAAAATAAAGCCCTAGAGATTGCGGTTATAGTTACCTCACCACCTTCAGAAGGTGGCGGTTCCACCATTTTTTACATAGCTTGCTAAAAAGTTGAGTTCTTACATTAGTAGTACCAGAACAGAGGATATTGAGGAGGCAGTAAAACCAAACAAAATAGCTTTGGGCTATATACAGAACTTATTCTGGTGAACCCATGTAAAATATTAGTTGTATTTTACTGCAAAGTACATAATAAAACCAGGTTCCAAACATATGACCATGTATCATGGCTAATGTATTGTCTATTTCTTCACATTGTATTGACAGCTAAGGATAAAGAGACAAAGTTTATAATACGTAAGCATAGTATGACATCATTCATATCACAAAACAACTGAGAACAGACAAACAGGCAATTGTAACGTTGTGTTGGCAAGTCCAGCACGGAACAAGATTACACATCAAGATCAAAGGAACATCACTCCCCTCTTTTAAACCTTGTAAGGTGCAATGATACGCTAATACAATTGTGTATAAAATTGAAAAGAGTAATAAACATTGGCTGCAAACCATGCAGTTCAAGGCACAAGTCAGAGTAAGTAGTAGTTAAAAGGCATGAGGATTAAGGACTTACAATAGCGGCTTTGACTGGTGTAGTCATGCCCTTCGTCTTGCTGGTGTGACAGTCCTTGAAGATTTTTACAGCATTTGGTTCGGGTACTTTTTGGTCCTTGCGGGCTTTCCTTTGCTTTTGGAACAAGTCAATATAGATCTAATAATATGGTACAGCGAAAAGAGTGAAACAACAGCTAATTACAAGAGCCTCGCAGTGTGCAATATAGCTACGAGATCCTGTCGTCTGTTGGAATTTCACTTTCATACGGTTGGCCTTGTTCTTTGAAAAGTTCACTTACAAGAAGATAGATTTGTGAGGCACATGTGTAAATAGGACTTCAACATGTGATCTGATCACATATATATAATGTACCTGATACTTTGGATCAGACCAGTGTTTAACGAGGCCTCTCCAGTCTTCATTCGATATATTTTCCACTGGAGATGTTTGGGCAAGTTCACTATTAGGCTTGCCTTCAAAGTGAGTTTCCCTCAAGTTATACCGATACTGTAGCAGAGCAGACTTGAAAACATGGGTGCAAGCTTGTCTGGTTGCATCATCTTGGCTACCCAACTTGAACCTCATCTGTTGAAAATTATGGGAGTCTCATTATCAGCAACCTAGAAAGTATGGGACAGAGCAAGACGATATTACTAGTTTCCATACATAACCATACTTACAGATAAATGCTCGAGGAAGGTGTTGAACTGGATTTCGTCTTTGTCATTCCTGTACTGAATCCATGTTGGGAAGATACGTACATGACACCTAACGGCAACCGCTGCCTCTGATAATAACTTGGCTGACTCTGTAGCATCACGTGGCCTTTTTAAACCTGCCTCAAACGGATCTGCATTCTTCCTCCTCTAGATTTAGTTAACCTATCGAGCATTATCCCTGGTGTTTGTTTCCTCTTGCGCCTAGGTGCTAGTCCAACAACGAACATAGGAAGTGTTAGTGTACATCAAACTGTGAGACAGCATATAAAGAAGCATGCAACTATAACTTGACTCCAGCAACTACCTTCTTGCTGTTGAAGCTCACAAAGTTCATCTGATCTTGCCAACTCGACTTGTGTCAAGAGTGCTCCGGAAGTAGTGTCAGGTGGCAAGGGAGCTTGGGAACGTGCTGCTAGCTGAGTTGACCAATGAGTAACTCGTGCAGCTGGTGGTACTGTGGAAGGTGTTGCAACAACTAGGGATGTCTCTGCTTGTTTGGTGGCATCTATTGGTTTCTGTTTGGCTTGTTCTGCAGCTCGCGTAGCACGACATACCCTATTTGCACAATTTTCCTCTGGACTTTGACCTTCTATTGCACCATCAGTACCAGCAGAATCTGCAGGATTCTTCCGCTTCCTTTTCCCTCTCATTGTGTGTTCCTTCCTCTTTCTCTGTGCCATGTTAAGTAAAGCCGACAAGAAAAAGAATAAAAATTTAGTTCTTCAGAACAAATTTATGTGTGATACAGACGAAATGAACTTCGATGTTAGACAACCACATGATAGGAGGATGTAATATGTACGAAAAACAGGACGACATGTGATAACCAGAACTATGATGTGTAAACTAAGCAGAAGACATTTCACTAAATTAGAAGCAATGCAATGGAAGGTAGACACCATATGAAAGATGCTACAAATATCGCTCTGCCAAGTTAACAGTGTCTCATCATAAATGACGTTTAAACAAATGTGAAACAGTACAAGAAATAAATCATATGCAAGATGCAAACAACATCACACTACCAAGTTAAATGTCTCTCGTCATTAGTTCCATTGCATATTCACAGCATTGCATATTCATAGCTTATGATGTGTAAACTAAGGAGAAGGCATTTCAACAAATTAGAAGCAATGAAAGCTAGACACCATATGAAAGATGAAACGAATATCACTCTACCAAGTTAAAATCGTCTTGTCATAAGTGCCATTTCAACAAATTAGAAGTAGTACAAGCTAGAAAAGAATGCGAGATGTAACCTATATCACACTCCCAAGTCAAACGTGTCTTATGATAAGTGATTTTTGCAGGTTACACAACAGTAGTACTTTGATGTAAGAACATGGTGTGATAGACAGATATTGTATGTTCTAGAAACAGGAACACGTGTCTTATTCACAAGTATAATGTGTAAAGTAAGCAGATGGAATTCAACAAAATTAGAAGCAATACAAGCTACACATCATACATAACATGCAACGACATATAATAGTGCCAAGTTAGAGGGAGCACCTATGATGGTGCACTAGGGGAGACATGTTCATCATCGACATAGCTACGTTGAGTGTCTATGCATGTGTTGTCTTGCAAATCTTCTTGGGGGTGGCAGAGTAGAATCTGTAGAGGCCCTCCGTTTGGAAGGAGCACCTATATCCGCTGCCTTGCTACTTTCCTTCCGCTTTACTGATTTTCAATTGTCAAGTAAAATCGACGAGAAAAAGCAATAAAATTCGCTCTTTAGTACTCATTCGTGCATGGTACTGACAATCATTACTTTGATGTAAGGCAAACACATGATACCAGGATGGAATATGTACGAAAAATAGGATGGCATGGCATATTCACAACTATTTGTGTAAACTAAGCAGAAGCCATTTCAACAAATAAGAAGCAACGCAAGCTAGACACCACATGAAAGATGCAACCAATATGACTCTACCAAGTTAAAAGTGTCCCATCATAAATGGCGTTTCAACAAATTAGAAGCAGCGTATGCTATAAATCATATAAAAGATGCAACTAATATCACACTGCATATACTAAAGGTGTCTCGTCATATTGACTCATGTGGGATACAAAAAAACAATAGTTTTATGTAAGGACATGCTTAATAGACAGATGTACTATGTACTAAAAACAGGAAGGCATGTCACATTAACAGGTATAATGTATAAACTAAGCAGAAGAGCACATGCAATTTAACCAGATTGGAAGAATTACAGTCTAGACACCATATGCAACATGCAACCACATATCACGCTGCCAAGTTAGAGAAAGCACCTGCGATGCTGGTGTAGGGGAAATGCGGTCATCGACTACACAGCTACGTTCACTATCTTCATCTAGCCTTGCTGTTTCTTGAGAATCATGTGGGGAGGCTGACACTGCATTCTTGAAAAGAGGATATTTTCTCAAAGTAACCCACTAGGGTGACTGTCTCATCATAAGTGATTGATGAGGGATACACAAGAACATTAGTTTGATGTAAGAACATGGTTAATAGACAAATGTACTAGTATGCACCAAAATTAGGAAGGCATGTCATATTGAAAGGTATAATGTGTAAGCTAAGCAGATGCAATTGAACCAAATTGGAAGCAATACAAGCTAGACATCCGGCGGGAGTGGTGAGCATGATCATCGAGGACCTGAGAGCCTGGTGGGAGGCGGGCTGCTTCGCCACCATCGTGGCTTTTTAGTTGGCTTCTAGGTGATGCCTGTCTGTGCTGGGCTTGTCGTGCTGGGCTTGTCACTGGCTCGGCCAGTGCCCTGACTAGCTATTTGTCTTCTGGTGCTCCCGGGATGGTGGTCCATGTAAAAAATATCTTTCCTTATCTTAATAAAGACCGACTTCGGCCTTTCGAATACAAGCTAGACACCATGTGCAACATGCAACCACATATGACACCATGAAGTTAAAGCAAGCACCTGGGATGGTGGTTCATGGCGAGCGAGGTCATCAACTCTAGAGCTACGTTTACCGTCTCCATCTGCTGACATTGCACCCTTTATAAGGCTGAAACGTGTCTGGCCTAGCCGCATACCACGTTGGAGCGACTTCTCTCTTTTCTTTTCTACTTCTGTCAAGGCAGCAGAGTCTGAAATACCCTTGCATAAAATCACAATAGTGAGAGTATGGGTGAAGTGTGTGCAGAACTAGTGCATTGTAAAAGTAGCAGATAGCAGGTGGCTGAAAAATAAATGACAGGAGACATATGATAGCTCTACAACATTGCATGGCAAACAAAATTAGATTCTACTCCGTATGATTTTTTGTAATATATGAGCACTAGGATGGGTGGGAAATGCAGGTACTCCTCCAGCACACCACCACATGTGGTCCTATCAAAATAACAGTCGACTGGAAATAAATAGGTCAGTCGATTTTTTTATGAACCGTCCGATCTATAAGGAATGGGCAGATGGCCTTTGTCTACCTCCCGCCCGTCACTGTTGATGATCTTTGTCGGACCGCCAGCGACCACCGGCCCAGATCCCTGCCTCCGCCGCCCCGCCCTCACCTCGACCTCACACCACCGTCGTGCTTGGCAGCGCCCCCAGGCATCCCTTTAATCCCGGCCAACCTCCAGATCAGGCGCAAACAGCTCTAGGCCCCACACGCCCCTAAGATAAACACCGAGGCGCTGCTTCCCCAGCATAATAGGCGGACTAGCGCCTGTTACACCAGGGAATGCTTCCGTTAATTGGGAATCAACTGACCAGGAATTGAAATCCAGGGGGGCGACGGACCTCTAGGTATGGTGAAATAGTATATGAGGAGAAACCTTCTGCATTGCAAGTTACTAGGAACATCTAGTATCAAGAACAACTAGTGTCTTCTGTGGGATGAATACCGTGCAAGCAGACACGTAAGATTTGCACGAATAAGGGAAGAGGAGTACCATTACCGGTTGCTAGTGTTGTGTCCTTCATAAGTCGTTGCGATTTTATTCTTTTTGCCGGGGGAACCGATGTTTTGGACGAGGGTGCAGCCTTGGACGAACCCATGGCCAAATTGTTGACTGTGTTGCCGTGGTCGTATGTCAGCGGAGGGGAAGCAGATCCGAGGCGGCGAAGGACGGCGTAGAAGTAACAGCTCTGGTGCGGTGGACGGTGGTGAAGTTGGAGCGGCAGCGGTGAGGCGCGGGACGGCGTGGTTGAACTGGCTCGGGTACGGACAGCTCGGCCTCGGCTTCAACTACTGGCCGTGGAGGGCGTTGTGGTTGAGGTTGCGGTGGACGACGATGTCGGGGTATCGGCTCCGGTGTGATGGAGGAGGGGGCGGTTGATGGGTGGGATGGGGTGGCGGACGGAGGACGCAGGAGTTTCGCGACTGGTGGAGAGGTAGTTTTGGCGCCCACAGAGTACGAATGGGGAATCGGATGGGGGCGGGGGGAGCTAAGGGAGAACCATGTTTCGGTCTGGGACGCGCTTGTTTTTGGCTTTTTTGAACAGATGGGATGCACTTGTTTGAAATTTGGGGAAAGTACAAACTTTGCCCCTTCTTAAATTTCGGACCTACTGCGGGTCGGGGGTAGGATGGTAATCCTAGGTGTCCCAAATAGTGGGTGGGAGCGATTTCGGCCGCGCGCATGTGTGCTTAGGCGGCCATTGTGTATGAATGCTTTTTGGAGGTGGTTGCGTGGCGTCTAGATGAAGCTACAAACCTACCCCGGTTTAGACCTTTGGACGTCGGGCCGGTAGGTTTCACGGGTCGGAGTTAGAAAAGTAATTTCCTACTACTACCAAACATTGGTCTCACGCGGTTTCGGGCGAGTAGAGGCTCTTTTGGCGCTTCGTTTGAAATTTTGAACTAGAAGCATTCACGTTTAGAGTACTCTTGAACTTTGAGGATTGACCTAAATAGACAACGTTAAATTTGACCTTGTATGTTTGAAAACCGCATTAAATTACCCGCTTCTTTTTGAAATTTTGACACTTGAAAATCCTATAACTACAATTATTTTGGAATGGTGGAGCTAAATTTGAATGTATTTTGTACACAACTATATATGCTATTATGTACAAAAGCAGAGCAAAGATTGGTGCCCCCATAATTTAGGTATGATTTACAAATGCCATGATATATAATTCAAATAATTGAATGGACTTCATGTTGAATTCGAATTTTTTAAACCACCTTAAGTTGAATTCAAATGTATGCTAGTTCATAGCTAGCTATTTATAATGTTCATTGTGTAACTTCCATATGTATAATGTGCTTTCCACACACAATATGAACTATACTCACGTTTATATTCGATAGCTAAAGCGATGCATTGTTTCGAGTTCAAAATACTAACTATGTGGATCAATTACGTCGAATAATAACATAGACATGCTCAAATTCGATAGAATCTAGATGTCTGATGGATCAATGACCGTTCCTTATGCGAATTGCAAAAATCATGATCCCATCCTAATATTTGGATACAATTTATATCTTTAATCAATGTGTACATCAGTCTTTTACATGTAGTTTCACTCTCCATCGATGGTCTCTCACACATGCTCACACACACTCTCCCGAGGTGTCTTTCTCGCAGACATGCTCTCGATATAACCCTCCCTCCCTCTCGTAACCATTTACGACAGTTTTCACTAACCTTTATCACAAGCACTCTTCCTCTCACAAGCATACACATGCACAATCCCCATCGACCCATTTCTATATACATAGACCTGCCTACGTGTCTCCTGTACGCATATTATCTTTAGGCCTATCTCTCACGTATTGTCTCACGCCTCTCTTCCTAATCGACGAGTATGATTCCAGCAGAGCATTATGTAGGATGCCCCTTAAAGTTAGGTTGGATGAATAGTAATATCAGAGATAAGGGGTTACCTTAGTCCGAGGACCTAGGGTTACAAATCCTAGCCGACTTTGTCAGTGGACCCAGAGTCCTTCACGATTCTGCTATCTTTGTCTTGTACGACTAGTCATCCATGGGTCTCCCTAAATGCGTCACAGGCCGACCAATATGGCGCAGGACGGAACCGAACCAAGGGCCTCACCTCGGCCCAACGGACCTCACGCGGTGACACACCCTCTGCCCCCAGGTCTCGTTATCTTCTCACACCCACACATACCAACACAGACACCACACACAAAAAATTCTCCTCGTGCCTCTATCCCCTCCCCCCTTGCATATACACACTCAAGGGAATCTCTCGCCGTGACATCATATTCGTCTCTCTCTCTAGACCTCTCTCATTTCTCGTGCTATCTCTCCCACGCCCCTCCCCCCGCCGGCCCCTCTATTCATGCCTCTCTCGAATACATAATACACACACATACCTCTCTAGGCCCTGCCAAATACATCAACTACACATTCACACATGTTACATCACGTACCCCATTGATCTAAAAAGCCCTCTCTTCACGTTTATTTCGCATACAACATTCCTTTTGAATAAAGTGTGGCCAAAAAATTATTTTAGAATTTCTACATATATACAACATTACAAAGTTATATGGAGGAGTATGAACGTTAATTTGCTTTGCATGGTGCCCACAATGATATTTATTCCGCACTATGATTTTTTATATTTTTATACTATATATAAAGTTAGTCATAATAAAGAGAAACAAAGAGCATCTCTCTCTCCATCGCATACACCCCCTCTACGCCCCTTTCACGTACGCACACAAACTATCTCCAGGTCCTCTAAAAGTACGCCCCCCAGCACATTCACGCATGTTTCATCTTTCTCTCGCGATATATACAATGACGATCATTGTATTTGAAGCGAAAGCACGATACGTACATTGGACTTCAGTATCCACTCATTACGGTCACCATTTATGTTTTGTGGTTATTATACAGTCACGGGCTCACCGTACAGCTCTGTATTTCCTCAAGACACGACTAGTTGACTAGTTAAATGCTCCACGTGGCACCTCTAGTGTTGCATCACATTATCTCACTACCATTGGGCCCACCTGTCGGCTTGTATCTACTCTACACTCTTATAAAAAACAGAGTTGGTGATGATGGTGTGCCTGCCATCCTGCAATATAGGTCGTCCCATTTATATCTGACGGATAGGAAGGAAACTATGGCAATTTTGCAAAAAGGTACCCACACACCTCTCCACATTTGCAAATAAGGCCTTCCCTCGTTCATCCTTTTCTCTCACAAGATAAACTAGTCATACAAATGCATCTTGATGTTACGTGCAACGCACGGGCATCTTGCTAGTAAGAATGAAAGCAAATGACAAAAAAATATTGGACGGTGGTTCGAAGTCATGACCGCGGGCACAACGGACAAGGTGGACTTGTATTGGTATGCTGAGCCGTCTGTTTTAACACACAGGAGCTGGTGTGGTGATTATACACACACGCACGCATGCACACAAACTACATGCACGCAACACTCACACGAACACATGCAGCCACGCATGCACGCAACACTCACACGTACACACGCAGCCACGCATGCACGCAACGCTCACACGCACACACACGCATGCATGCACACACCATACGACCAACACACACTCTCATGCTCAAGTGCTCAACCTACACGTGCATGCGCACACATCAGGCCCTAACAGACACATACACAACCAGGTGGTTCCCGCACACGGGTTGGAATCTTGTCGCGCCTGCGTAAATTTGTGTTTATCTGACCTTTTTCCTATGTGAACTAACAGGTGGGACCCACAAGGAACATGGTCAATTTAACTAGTCAACATGGTGCCACGCAGACTATTTGGCCGGTCAACAGAGTGCAATCCGATGCTGAACGGTGAGCAAGTGATCGTATAATCACCGCAAAATGTATATAGTGATCGTAATGAGCGTATTCTGAAGTCCGGTGACCGTATTATGCTTTTCTCTCTGTAGGCCCTCCAAAACTATATCTCTACACGTTCTCGCATGTTACATCTAACAACTATGCAATACAGCACTACTACTACACTCTAACACAATAAATCATATGTGTTTTTAGTTTTACTAGATATCATATTGTTACTTAATTATTCAGTTTGCATACATTAAAATTGCCTTTGAAATGTATGGCCAGTATCATCTACCGCGCGGGAAAAATCCCGCCCTTTCCTGTTTAATCGGGTTTGTATCGATGGATCGTGCGAAACAGCAAAACTATAGTACTATACAGTAATCACTGGGCCGCCGTGTCGTGTACTCCTCCGTCGTAAGAGTGGAGCGCTCGCTTTCATAAATGTTCTAGTCCCTTTTTCTGACAAGTGGCACATCAAGCTACCAGGTCCATGTGCCATACCAAAATATAGTGCAGAGCAGCAGGGGTGAAGCACCCCAGTCATGGCGCTGGCGTAGTAATGAGCAATGAGGCGTCAAATCACAAAGCTGCACCTTTCCCATAGTTAAGTTGGAGGGACGAAGTAATAATGCTAAAAAAAGAAGTTGGAGGGATGAAGCAACCATCATTTCACTCGTTGTTGAAGCCGCCTCTCCCTCATCTTCTTCAAGTTAACCACATGTTGCTTCTGCCGTTGTTCTGCCTCATGTGGGACGCGGATCGGCTTGATAAAGCACTGACACATGGGACCGCATGTTACAAACCGCCAGGCCAACGTCCTCTAAAAATAAGAAACCTCCCCCGCCATCCGCGCGGCAAAATCACCTCTTTTTTACTAATCTTGATTCTATAATTTTTTAGATCAATATAATTGAGATTTGTATACATAGCACACAGGAGCAAAACCAAGTGGTACGGTTAAGGGCATCCACAATGTGTAGACAAATGTGAAAATAGCTTTTGGCATCGATGGGAACCATTGTGGATGGTGCTGCCAAAGCCAAAAGGATGGAACCGAAGCTCCCTGATTGATTGATTGATTGAAGGAACAGAAAAAATGCAACGTCTCTCCTCTTTCTCCCATGCTTGGACGCATGTACAGTATAGAGCACAGAGTCTACTCCCCTGTCCCTTCTATCACAAATCACAAAAGCAGTGAGGCGTCAAATCACAAAGCACAAACGAAGCAACCATCATTTCACTCTTCGTTGACTCCGCTTCTCCATCGTCTTCTTCGAGAAACCACCTCACCACACTAAGCTAGACGGACGACGCTATTGTGTACTAGTAGTACTAGTACATTTACGCGTCCTTTGGTTCAACTGACTTCCTGGATGCAAATAAGGCGGTTGTCTCGACTTGCAGGCGGCACTTGCGAACGACTTACCGTGGTCTCCGTCAATGATGTTCTCCGTCGAACGCACTTCGCCAAACCACAATGTTCAAGATATCGTCGACATCACCGCAATAGGGAAGGAAGTCAAATAGTTACTACCTCCATTTTTTTGTACACAAGGCCAGTATATCAAAATTACAATTTGCAAAACGCCACTAACACTAATCGAGGCAAAATTGATGGGGTTTGCCTCGTACTAGCAACCAAGGACATTCATATACCCTTGCATGCATGCGGAAGTGACAAGGTTGGTTTGCATGGTGCTGCATTAATCAAGCGATGAGGAGTGAGATGGTTAGCTCTTGGGCTTTTTGGAGAAAAAAATATGCATTAATTGACACATCAAACGAGGATTTGTATCGATTAATCCCGCAAAGGAAAACCCCGCCTTTCTTTTTTAACACTAGTACTCCTAGTACGTACGTACTTGTATCCTGTTTGGGTCTAGGCCTTGCATTGCCATACTTCGCCACTTATTTTTGCCAAGCTTGCCTAAAGTTTTCAAAATGAAAAGGAGGTACACTTGCGCACGGCTGTCGCGGTCGCACCGCACCCTCACACAGTCGCTCCTGCACGCCGCGGTCGCACCGCACCCTCACACAGTCGCTCCTGCACGCCGCGGTCGCACCGCACCCTCACACAGTCGCTCCTGCATGCCCGAAACCCAACCTAGAGAACGCACCCTCACTGACACGTGCTACCGCATGTGATCAAACCAAACTCAGCCATCCTACCGCTGACACATAATTTTTGTTCATACAGTATGATTATCCAACCGCATGTTGGGGACGATCCGTACGGCCCGTGTGGTGGTCTATTGGGGAAGAAGAAGAGATGAGGACGAAGTGTTAGGAGACGTAGGATATTCATCCAACCACCTGAAATGGTAGACTGACCCAAATGATGAAAGTCAGGCGACTTGCATAACAATATATGTTTTTACACAGCAAAAGATCCCTGAAAACAACAACACAAAGAAAAACTATCACTGCTCGCGGAACAAGACGGCCTCGTCGTCTTTGGCTCCCAGTGCGAACCAGCCGTAGCTATCGACGTGTGTCTCCACACCATGGTTGTCCTCGGCCTCCAGCTACTCGTTCACGCGGAGCGTGCAGGCGCTCTGCACGGACGAGAGCATCGCCTGGTTCAAGTCCAGGATGTCCGGTTCTGCTTGCAGGAGGGCCTCGATGGCAGCGGCATCTGCGTGCTCCGCGTCGACTTGAGCCTCCGCCCGCTTGGTTCAAGTCCAAGACGTCCGGTTCCGCCTGCAGGAGGGCCTCGATGGCAGCGGCATCCGCGCGCTCCGCGTCAAGTTGAGCCTCTGTCGCCCGGTTCACATCCACGACATCCGGTTCCGCCTGTAGGAGAGCCTCGATGGCAGCGACATGCGTGCGCTCTGCATCGAGTTGAGCCTCTGCCTCCCGGTCCTCCTTTACTATCGCCAGGTTGAACCGCTGGTCCGCCTGCACCATGGGGGACCCGGACACCGGCACGAAGTTGACGTCCATCGTCTCATACCCATCGGGGGCCTTCTGCGCCGCGACCTCCGCCATGAACATTGGATCGGCTTCCTCCTCCTCGTAGCTTGGCTCCAGAGAACTCGGGGATTGGCCCGCTGCAAAGCGAGCTTGGGAACAAAGGTTTGCGGCACCGGCCGCCGCCGCGATTTCTGCGCGGCGCTCCGGCGTCAGCATCTTGTAGTACGTGATCTTGCGGCGCACCATGGCTTTCCGGCGAACTAGGGGACGCTTGATGCGGGCTAGGGGATCGAAAGGTGGGGGAATGGGCTGGAGAGGAGGTGTGGTTTTGGGGCAGTGGCTGGCATAGGCCGAGCAGCGAAGGTTCTTGTGTGAATAGTGGTTCCGATGACGATCGGTCAATCGGTTTTAACTGTACATCGCTCTTGTCGCGTTCGCGTTGCACCCCAGCACGCTAGACCCTCCACGTCGCTCACCGAATGGAACACGCTTCGTCTTACGTTTTCGCTCGCTTGTGGGGCCGCAGTTGAGAGCAAGCCAATGTCCCTCCCCCTCCCCCGCCCGCGTCATTTATACTACCACTCCCTCCATTTTATGCGGAGTAAATAAAAACAGAGGGAGTATACTACGGATGAGGATCCCCTGACGTGGTCGAACCCATTGAGTAACTGACATGCGGGGCAGCAAGCATGGGGTTCGCCAGTAAGTGACCGAAAGGGAGGGTAAGGCAGGGATACCTACGTCAGAGGATCCACTTCCGCTACTACTCCCTCCTTCCATCTACTATACAGGGCCTAATGCGTTTTTCGAGGCTAACTTTGACCAAATGTTAGAGTAATAATATATGACATGCAACTTACACAAAGCATATGGTCAAATTCGTATGTGAAAGGAGCTTCCAATGATATAATTTTCACATTATACATCTCATGTACTATTAATCTTGTCAATAGTCAAAGGCGGTTTTGATAAACGCATTAGAGCATGGTTAATAATATAGCCAGCCGATGGCTATAAGGAACTGACATGTCATCTATAGCCATCATCTATATGCACTCATACAATACTGTGGGCTATAAGGTTGGCTATTTCCCGCAAAAAAAAATATAAGGCTGGCTATTGTATTAGTACTTTTTCCATCTCCTCTCTATCTCTTTCTTCATATTTATTGTATTTACCTAGGAATGCTTATATAGCTAGGCTCTTGCATGAGAGCTCACTCCCCTTACTTTTTCACATCTCTCTCCTCCACATAGGCAAAAGTGCCATGTAAGGGGGCTATAAGCCCACTATTGTACTTGCTCTTAGGCCCTATATAAATGGAAGGAGGGAGTACTATGAGCACTGCATACTCTACTATAGATGTTGTCAGTACTCCACTAGTACTATTGGACAGGGAGCGTAAAATAAAGTTACTATTGGACTGGCTATACGTGGTGAAATCCTAATAGGAAGAGCATGCGCGAGAACAAGCACATTCACGTGGTTGAAAACAAATTGGAAACCATCTCTGTTTGAATACAAATTTAGGAGTACGTACGAATCTAACAATATTGATTGGCCGTTGTCGAATGTTGATACTTTTTTCTGTAAGTTTTATCAAAGTAAAGATACTTTGACTACACATAAAACTTATATGTAAACTAGAAAGGATCGGAGGGAGTATATTGTATGTTCAAAAGCGAAACAAACATTGAATACCCTTTATATATGATTTGTGGATGCTATGGTCACCGGTTCAAAATTTTGAATCCGCCTTACGTATCACACATGCACCCACTCGTTCTCTCTCGATTTTATCTCGGGTCCGGAAATCGATTGAAAGAGGACTAGGGTGGGTACAATACGTTCGTTTCGCTTATGAACGTACAATATACTCCCTCTGATCCCCACAGACCCCCCCCCCCGGCGAGTCATTTCTATCATAGAAACAGACCAAACCTTTATCTCCTTGCACGACACGCAATTGATCTCTCAACATCAATCGATCTCGTCAAGATGTGTCGGGGCATGAACCAAATGGGATGTCAAAACTAAGACGGGAAGCGACATGTGTGGAGGCAAAGTGAAACTTTAAATGAACCGTTTGTTTGTATGCATGTCGGACAAATTACAACATTGGAAATACAAGCATGGTCTAGGCCCACATGCGAATGATACTCAGCGGAATGTTCAAATGAGGCATGCGGGAGGATGGACTCGACCGGAGGGCGGCATGATCAATGGAGAAGAGGGTTGGAGAGGAATGAGAAATAAGCAACGCCACATGATTATACTTGAACGGCTCAAATAAACAATAAGTTGTCTCGTTTTCCCTTCCGTCTTGGTCACAGAGTAAGATACTCCCTCTGTTTTATTTACTCTGCATATTAGGTTTGACTGAAGTCAAACTTCATAAAATTTGACCAATTTATATGAAACTAGCAAGATGCCCGTGCGTTGCACGGAACATCAAGATCTTGTGGGAGAAAAGGATGAACGAGGGAAGGCCTTATCTGCAAATGTGGAGAGGAGTGCGGGTAGATTATCATAGTTTCCTTGCTATCCGTTAGATATAGATCGGATGGCCTATATTGCAGGATGGCAGGCACACCATCATCACCAACTTTGCTTTTTATCTACACTAGCAAGATATGCCCGTGCGTTGCACGTAACATCAAGATGCATTTGTATGAGTAGTTTATCTTGTGGGAGAAAAGGATGAATGAGGGAAGGCCTTATTTGAAAATGTGGAGAGGGGTGTGGGTATCTTTTTGCAAAATTGCCATAGTTCCTTTCCTATCCGTCAGATATAAATCGGACGGACTCTTATAAAAAACAGAGTTGGTGATGATGGTGTGCCTGCCATCTTGCAATATAGGCCGTCCGATTTATATCTGACGAATAGGAAGGAAACTATGGCAATTTTGCAAAAAGGTACCCACACACCTCTCCACATTTGCAAATAAGGCCTTCCCTCGTTCATCCTTTTCTCTCACAAGATAAACTAGTCATACAAATGCATCTTGATGTTATGTGCAAGGCACGGGCATCTTGCTAGTAAGAGTAGAAATATGAACATTTACAATAGCAAATCTATATAATGTGAAAGTATATTCAATAATGAATCTAATGGTACTCATTTGTTATTGTATATGTTATTATTTCTGTCTATAAACTTTGTCAAAGTTTACAAAGTTTGACTTTGAGCAAAGCTAAAATGCGGAGTAAATAAAAACAGAGGGAGTACGCAGAGACTAGTATAGTTACTACTGCTGGAACATGGTAAGTTGGACCCCTAAATGCGGGCGCGGACACCTACATTTACCACACCATCCGGCTACTTAATCAAGTGTTACGCTTCACTACTTGAAAAGGAAAAGGGTGGTACCGTACCCAAAACCACCACACTTGGGGCTAGGGTAACAACTTGGTACTGTACCATATTTGAACCAGGGCACAAAAACCACCTGTTCTGCGCCTAATGTGCAAAGAGGAGCACTGACGCTCGAATATGGCCAGGAAAGCAGGGAAACCGACATTGGGGCACACCTGTCGGGAGGACGTGGTGCAGACTAGTCCAATGGAGGAGCTGGCCCATGACCTCCTCGCCACCGGCAACCATTCATGTGGTTCATGGGGGCTAGCAACGTGACGTAGCTCCAGCCCCACCTCTGGACACGACGACCGCGGTGAGCGACACACTCATCGTCACGGTCGGTTTCAGTGTGCCGAGGGTGGCGTTAGCGCTGTGGCATGACCAGCAGATCAACACCCGACTCGTCGAGGATGCACGGGGCGCCGAAGTGCGTGCGCGCCACGACGCGTCCGCGGAGTGGTGTAGCGCGGCCAACTGCATACCTAGGACCTGAGACCATGCCGGGTCATCTTGCTTTTTCAATGACATGTGGGGATCGCATGTGAGCAAAGGGCATCTCCAACGTTGCCACGGCCGCAGCTGACTACCCTGGCACACCAAAAACCCTCGCCCCTCACGCTGACGCGCGATGTGTTCTCAGCCGGCGCCAGCTGCCCGCATTCATGTCGTCCGTCCGTATGCCGTCGTTAAGAGGCTCGGTGCCCGAGGAACCAACTCCGGCGACTTAATGACGCACCCGGACGCTTGGCCTCACGGAATGCGCTACTTAAAGCGGCAACGCCCAGCTAACCTCCACACCATAGCGCATCGTCCTGCTAACTGGCACCACATCCGCCATGACCGCGAGCGCGAATGCTCTGCGGGAGAGCTTGTCTTCAGGGATGAAGCTCGAGGTTGCAGCCCTCGCTCAAGTCGCCGCTCACGGTGCAATAGCAGCGTAGCCGGACGCGGACACAACCGCACAAGCGGTGGCCATGCTGGTGGCCGACGATGGGAGCACCGTCAGCCATGCGTCCTACTTGTCGCCGTCCAACGTCTGGCACCGCCGAGGTCGGGGACTCCTCCAGGATGAGCAGGGCATGGGAGGCGGCAGGGCATGGTGTGCCAACTGGCCGGTTCGTCTCCCGTGTTCTACTCTTCCTCGCCGGAGACCGCACCTTCATTTGACGGGTCTTGAACCCCGCCCCCGTACATGGAGATCGCAGATGGAGGACGTAGGTCGCCGCCGTAGAATAGGTTTAGGGTCGGGTTTCTTTTATTTTTCTGTCATATAAAAGTTCGAAATGTAATGAAAGTCTGTCGTGTTTGCATTAATCTCGGCCGATGTATATGAACTTTCACAATAATATAGTATATTTTAGGAGTACTAGCAAGATGCCCGTGCGTTGCACGGAACATCAAGATCTTGTGGGAGAAAAGGATGAACGAGGGAAGGCCTTATCTGCAAATGTGGAGAGGAGTGCGGGTAAATTGCCATAGTTTCCTTCCTATCCGTTAGATATAGATCGGACGGCCTATATTGCAGGATGGCAGGCACACCATCATCACCAACTCTGCTTTTTATTGAACCGAGACACAGCTAACATGTGAAGTAAATAAACACATAGGGTCTACATACACAATTTATCTTAGGCACTTCAATAGTACGTCCACTACACATTCACGCATTTCACATCTTTCTACATCTACGGGAACCTACGAAAGGGTTAACGTAAATTGCCTCTCTCTCTCGTCCCTGATTTTCATGGTGGCTGGCCCCTCCCTCCCCCCAATATACAATCAATAGCTCACATGTTTCACATTACATTAATTACGTAACTGGGATTACATAGGTGTAGCATTACTTGTCCTAAAAAACCCAACTGATCCAACCTCCCAGCATATCGCGCGGGAAAAGACCCGGCCGCGCCATTTTAGTCGGGATTACCGGATTACTAGTATTAGTATCGATGGACCGCGCGAAGCACCAAGTTTTTTTTGAGGGGGCGAAGCACTGATGTCTACTATGCAACTTTATTCTTGTAGACACGTGATGGGCCTCCAAGCGCAGAGTTTTGTAGGACAGTAGCAATTTTCCCTCAAGTGGATGACCTAAGGTTTATCAATCCGTGAGAGGTGTAGGATGAAGATGGTCTCTCTCAAACGACCCTGTAACCAAATACAAGAAATCTCTTGTGTCCCCAACACACCCAATACAATGGCAAATTGTATAGGTGCACTAGTTCAGCGAAGAGATGGTGATAAAAGTGTAATATGGATGGTAGAAATATATTTTTATAATCTGAATAAATAAAAACAGCAAGGTAGCAAATAGTAAACGGGCACAAAAACGGTATTGCAATGCTTGAAAACAAGGCCTAGGGTCTGTACTTTCGCTAGTGTAACCTCTCAACAATGCTAACATAGTTGGATCATATGATTATCCCTCAAAGTGCAATAAAGATTCACTCCCGAGTTCCTATTAGCGGAGAACAAAAGATAGATATTGTTTGTAGGGCACGAGACCACCTCAAAGCTATTCTTTCCGTTCGATCTACTCAAGAGTTCGTACTAAAATAACACAAAGCAATTTTTTCCGTTCTATCTATCCTAGAGTTCGTACTAGAATAACACCAAAGCAAATTCATATTCATAATACTCAATCCATCACAAGGAACTACGAGGGGACCCCAAAGTTTCTACCTGAGAAAAACGTGCATCAACCCCTATGCATAGATTACCCCAATATCACCGCGGGAATCCGCGAGTTGAATGCCAAGACACATATCAAGTGAATCAATATGATACCCCAATTGTCACCTCAAGTATTCATACCGCAAGATATATATCATGTGTTCTCATCTCTGAATATTCAATCCGACAAGACAAAACTTCAAAGGGTAAAGATTAAATTCATCATAACAAGAGTATAGAGGGTAGAAACATCATATGATCTGACTATATTCACAAAGCCCATGATAGATATCATGAGAGAGAGAGAGAGAGATTCATCACGTAGCTACTGGTACAAACCCTCAGCCCCGAGGGTGGACTACTCCCTCCTCATCGTGGTGGCCGCCGGGATGATGAATATGGCCACCGAAGATGATTCCCCCCTCCGGCAAGGTGCCGGAACGGGTCTAGATTGGTTTTTGGTGGCTACAGAGCCTTGCGGCGGCGGAACTTCTGATCTAGGTTAACCCCGATGGGTTTCGGAATATTTGGGAATTTATAGTGCAAAGAGGGGGTGTGGGAGGCCACCGAGGTGGGCACAACCCACCTGGGCGCGCCAGGGGGGCCTAGCGCGCCCTGGTGGGTTGTTCCCCCCTCGGGGCACCCCCCAGGTGCAGCTCTGACCCATTGGGTTCCTTCTGGTCCATAAAAAATCTCCGTGGAGTTTTGCGGTGTTTGGACTCCGTTTGATATTGATTTCCTGCGATGTAAAAAAACAAGCAAAAAAACAGCAAGTGGCACTGGGCACTGGGTCAATAGGTTAGTCCCAAAAAATGATATAAAGTTGCTTAAAATGATTGTAAAACATCCAGGAATGATAAAATAATAGCTTGAATACTTCATAAGTTATAGATACGTTGGAGACGTATCAGCATCCCCAAGCTTAATTCCTGCTCGTCCTCGAGTAGGTAAATGATAAAAGAAATAATTTATGAAGTGTGAATCGTAGCAAAGTGCATAAGTTTGATCAATGATAATCTCAATCACTTTTCCTAGCATCATAACAGCAATTCTTTCTTATAAAACTTCTCATGTTATAGTAGCAACCAATTCACATGTTAAGGTTCAAACAATGAACTCTCTTGAAACTCAACAACCTATGTTCTTAGTCACCAAGCAATTGCAATTCAACTTATTCAACAGAGTTTCAGTAAGAGCTCCACATACTCAACCATCATATAGTCTTATATGATTGGTAACACTCACCGCATACACATGAGCAAAACGTTTCAACCGGACATGTAGAAAGATAGGGGCTTATGTTTTGCCTCCCAACGTATTCACCTCAAGGGTGATGTCAACAATAATAACTCATGCTACCCATATTCAAATGGACATATGTGCCTAGATCTTTCCTCACCACATGATGCTTGCCAAAAGAGAAAAATAAAAAGGAATAGAGGGAATAACTTTGACTCTTTGCATAAAAATAAATACTGAAAATTTAAAAGATAGGCCCTTCACAGAGGGAATCAGAGGTTGCCATGCACTTATTTGTTTGTATGCTCAATCCCTTAGTTCAAAAGAACGTCACATTATATTGCCCCTTATGATACCAACCTTTATTATGCAGTCCGTCGCTTTTATTGCTTTGCCATGATAAGTTCATATAACGCTCAATTTTCTCTTACACTAAATGATCTAACACTTTTAGAAGAAATTTTTATTGCCTTATTGCACCGATGACAACTTACTTGAAGGGTCTTGCTCAATCCTTAGGTAGGTATGGTGGACTCTTGAAAATAAGATTCTGGTTTAAGGGTTTTTGGATGCACAAGTAGTATCTCTACTTGGTGCGGAATTTTTGGCTAGCAAAGAGGGGGGCAAGCACCACATGTTCAAGGATCTATGACAATATAACTTCTATGTGAATATGAACAAACACAAATCATTACGTTGTCTTCCTTGTCCAACGTCAACAATTTTGGCATATAATATTTTGATGGGGGCTTACAATCACAAAAGATTTCCATGGTAGTGTATTTATATATGAAAGTTCTCTTCCTTATACTAATTATTTGTGAATTGCTTGTATGACCAAAATTGTGATTTGTCAAGCCTCAAAAGGTTTCATTTTCTAAACCCAATGTGAAGCTACCACTAGGCATGATATGATTTCAACTTCATGACATTCAATTTATTCAACAATTTACTCATAGGATATAAGTGAAGCACAAGAGTAAATGACATAGAAAAGGGCTTCGTTAACGGGATGTGAATGCCTCTTACTTAGCCTCCCTGGCAACTATTTGAGGACTGTATTTTATTTAAAAACTTTCAGATCTAAGTATTTTATTAAAACAGCAAGCAAAACAAAATAAAATGACATTCCAAGGATAGCACACATCATGTGAAGAAGCTAAAACTTAGGCTCAACCGATACTAACGGATAATTGTTGAAGGAAGAAAGGTGGGATGCCTACCGGGGCATCCCCAAGCTTAGATGCTTGAGACTTCTTGAAATATTATCTTGGGATGCCTTGGGAATCCCCAAGCTTGAGCTTTTGTGTCTCCTTAATTCCTCTCATATCACGGTTTTCCCAAATCTCAAAAGCTTCATCCACACAAAACTCAAAAAGAACTCGTGAGATAAATTAGTATAAACTAATGCGAAAACCTTATCATTCTCTAGTGTAGCAAATCACCAAATTTATTATTAAACATTGCATACTAAATGCCTCTGCATATTTAATACTCCTATCCTCAAATAGATTCATTAAACAAGCAAGCATATGCAAACAATGCAAACATAACAGCAATCTGCCAAAACAGTAGAGTCTGTAAAGAATGCAAGAGTATAAATACTTCCCTAACTCCAAACATTATGAAATTCTACCACACTGTATAAAATTTATCAGAGCTTATTTTGCAAAAAGTTTCAACATTTTATCACATTCTTACTTTTCTAGGGAATTTTTGCAACATCGATAAACTTTCTGTTTTCAAACAGGAACATGTATACTTGCAAGATAAGCATGGCAAAGGCTATCAATGCCACTTTTATTAAAATAAAAGATGCAAAAAATTATTCTAAATAACAGAAAGCAAATTCTAACAAAATAAATTGACACTCCAAGCAAAACACATATCATGTAACGATTGAAAACATAGCTCCAAGTGAGGTTACCGATAATGTTGGAGACGAAAGATGGGATGCCTTACGGGGCATCCCCAAGCTTAGTTGCTTGGATATTCCTTGGATATTACCTTGGTGTGACTTGGGCATGCCCAATCTTAGGGTCTTGTCACTCCTTATTCTCCTCATATCGACATCTCACCCAAAACTTCAATCACACCAAACTTAATGGGACTTCGTGAGATAGGTTAGTATGATAAAGAGCAAACCATTTCACTTTGTTACTGTCAAAGACAAGATCCATAATTGTTTACACGCTATTCCTACTGTAGCATATCATTTCCACAATTTATATTGAGCAATATAAGCCATAGAAACTAGAAAGCAAGCAAATTATGCATTGAAAACAGAATCTGTCAAAAACATAACAATCTGTAATGATCTGGATAAGTACCATACTTATGCTACTCCAAAATTATGAAAAAAAATTGGACCACGTGAGAAATTTGTATATAAAACTTCTTCAAAAAGAATCAACTCAAAAGCACTCTTCTGTTAAAAATGAGACTTATTTTCGTGAGTGCAAAAGTTTCTGTTTTTCAGCAAGATCAAATCAACTATCACCCAAACATGATCCCAAAGGCTTTACTTGGCACTTTATTGAAACAAAAGCAATAAAACATGATTACTACAATATCTTAATCATGTGAACACACAAAAACAGTAGGTAAAAGTGTTGGGTTGTCTCCCAACAAGCGCCTTTCTTTAATGCATTTTAGCTAGTCATGATGAGTTCAACGATGCTCGCATAAAAGATAAGAAATGAAACATGAAGAGAGCATTATGAAGCACATGACAAGCACATTTAAGTCTAACCCACTTCCTATGCATAGGGATTTTTTTAGCAAAAAATTTATGGGAACAAGAATCAACTAGCATAGGAAGGCAAAACAAGCATAACTTCAAAACTTTCAACACATAGAGAGGAAACTTGATATTATTGAGATATGTAGAAGCATATGTTCCTCTCTCATAATAATTTTCAGTAGCATCATGAATGAATTCAACAAAATAACTATCACATAAAGCATTCTTTTCATGATCCACAAGCATAGAAAACTTATTACTCTCCACATAGGCAAATTTTTTCTCATCAATAGTAGTGGGAGCAAACTCAACAAAATAACTCTCATGTGATTGGAAATTAAAATCATGATGACAAGTTTCATGTTTATAATTATTCAATATAGCATACATGTCATCACCATAATCATCATATATAGGAACTTTGTTGTCATAATCAATTGCAACCTCCTCCAAAATAGTGGACTCGTCATTAAATAAAGTCACGACCTCTCCAAATCCACTTTGATCAATATAATCATCATAAATAGGAGGCATGCAATCATCATAATAAATTTTTTCATCAAAACTTGGGGGACTAAAAATATCATGTTCATCAAACATAGCATCCCCAAGCTTGTAACTTTGCATATCATTAGCATCATAGATATTCAAAGAATTCATACTAACAACATTGCAATCATGCTCATCATTTAAATATTTTGTGCCAAACAATTTAGTGACTTCTTCTAACAATTGAGCACAATTTTCCGAACCATCATTTTCAAGAAAGATATCATAAAGATGATTAATAATATGATGCAACCTTAATTCCTTTTTTTGTAGTTTTCTTTTTATAAACCAAACTAGTGATAAAACAAGAAACTAAAAGATTCAATTGCAAGATCTAAAGATATACCTTCATGCACTCACCTCCCCGGCAACGGCGCCAGAAAAGAGCTTTATGTCTACTACGCAACTTTATTCTTGTAGACACGTGTTGGGCCTCCAAGCGCAGAGTTTTGTAGGACAGTAGCAATTTTCCCTCAAGTGGATGACCTAAGGTTTATCAATCCGTGAGAGGTGTAGGATGAAGATGGTCTCTCTCAAACGAACCTGCAACCAAATAAAAGAAATCTCTTGTGTCCCCAACACACCCAATACAATGGCAAATTGTATAGGTGCACTAGTTCGGCGAAGAGATGGTGATAAAAGTGTAATGTGGATGGTAGAAATATTTTTTTACAATCTGAATAAATAAAAACAGCAAGGTATTAAATAGTAAACGGGCACAAACACGGTATTGCAATGCTTGAAAACAAGGCCTAGGGTCCGTACTTTCGCTAGTGCAACCTCTCAACAATGCTAACATAGTTGGATCATATGATTATCCCTCAAAGTGCAATAAAGAATCACTCCCGGGTTCCTATTAGCGGAGAACAAAAGATAGATATTGTTTGTAGGGCACGAGACCACCTCAAAGCTATTCTTTCCGTTCCATCTACTCAAGAGTTCGTACTAAAATAACACAAAGCTATTTTTCCGTTCGATCTATTCTAGAGTTCGTACTAGAATAACACCAAGGCAAATTCATATTCATAATACTCAATCCATCACAAGGAACTACGAGGGGACCCCAAAGTTTCTACCAGCGAAAAACGTGCATCAACCCCTATGCATAGATTACCCCAATATCACCGCAGGGGTCGGTGAGTTGAATGCCAAGACACATATGAAGTGAATCAATATGATACCCCAATTGTCACCTCAAGTATTCATACCGCAAGATATATATATCATGTGTTCTCATCTCTGAATATTCAATCCGACAAGACAAAACTTCAAAGGGTAAAGATTCAATTCATCATAACAAGAGTATAGAGGGTAGAAACATCATATGATCCGACTATATTAACAAAGCCCATGATAGAGATCATGAGAGAGAGAGAGATTTATCACATAGCTACTGGTACAAACCCTCAGCCCCGAGGGTGGACTACTCCCTCCTCATCGTGGTGGCCGCCGGGATGATGAAGATGGCCACCAGAGATGATTCCCCCCTCCGGCAAGGTGCCAGAATGGGTCTAGATTGGTATTCGGTGGCTATAGAGCCTTGCGGCGACGAAACTTCTGATCTAGGTTAACCCCGATGGGTTTCAGAATATTTGGGAATTTATAGTGCAAAGAGGGGGTGCGGGAGGCCACCGAGGTGGGCACAACCCACCTGGGTGCGCCAGGGGGGGTCTGGCGCGCCCTGGTGGGTTGTGCCCCCCTCGGGGCACCCCCCAGGTGTAGCTCTGCCCATTGGGTTCCTTCTGGTCCATAAAAAATCTCCGTGGAGTTTCACGATGTTTGGACTCCGTTTGATATTGATTTCCTGCGATGTAAAAAAACAAGCAAAAAACAGCAACTGGCACTGGGCACTGGGTCAATAGGTTAGTCCCAAAAATGATATAAAGTTGCTATAAAATGATTGTAAAACATCCAGGAATGATAAAATAACAGCATGAATACTTCATAAATTATAGATATGTTGGAGACGTATCAAGCACCTAGTTTAAAAGGAAGAAAGGAGGTACATTCACAACACCCCTGTCGCGGTCGCATTGCACCACACACACGTTCGGTCCTGCACACGGCTCACACAAACGGAACGCACTTCGGCTTGCCTCTTCACTGACATGTGGGACTGCACTTGGAGAAACCGACCATGCGCCAAACTCCCCCCGCCCACCGCACGAAAATCCCCCCCCCCCCCAAAAAAATTCCCCCAAATCCCAAATTCAACCGCCCTTCGGCCAACTAGCTATTAATATTCCCCAAACCCCCTCCCCCCGCCCCCCTCCACTCCATTCGCTCCACCAAAGCCGCCCTCCCCGATGCGCCGATACGTCGGCGCCGCGGTTCATCAAGGGGACGCACGGCGATCCTCTCGCTCCCACAGTACGCTCTCGTAGACTGCCGTCCTCTAGCCGCGCCGCCACCGCTGGCGAATTTCTTGTGGAGGCGCACAGCGGTCAGCGCCACCACTGCTGGCGACGTTCGTGAGGAGACGCACGGCGGTCAGCTTCTCCCACGGTACGCGCATTCTAGACTGAGGCCCCATGCATGTCGGTGTAGCGCTGAATGTTAGCTGATAGACGTTGTTAATCTCACTGCTTGCCGAAGTAGTTTACAGTCAATATGCTCTGGTTAAGAAGCTTCCTTGCCCTGTTCTGCACTCAATCTGCTTAGCTGAGATGGCATGCCAAGCCCAATTAGTTGCTAAAATATCCTGCCATATATTTATTATGACATAGATTGCCATGGTCTAGTAGCCAATCTGTTAGGTGAAATAGCTCTACACCGTTTTATACTCGATCCTTGTTGCTGCGATGGCCTTCAATAGCTTGATGGCTGTGTGCTCGGCCTCATTGACTGCTGAAACAGCTTGCCATAATTTAGCACTCAAATCTGTTTGCTGAATTAGCTTTACATATATTTCGTTACTTAGATCTGCTCGTCCAAATATCTTGCCATAGCTTTAGACATCGACCTAGGTATTTTTTTTGGACTTCATAAAAAAAGCATATATGTTTTTCCTGTAATATCTAGTAGAAGAACTAATTTGTATGGCTAACAGATGGACATGACTTGGATAACTTCTGCTCAAAGATTCTCCGCTGCATATGTCGAGGGGGTTGAAAACTTCATGAACTTTATCAGAGCTGAGTACGGTGGTCCAAAATCAGATGTGCTCTGCCCATGTAGCAGTTGTATGAATTCAGTTACAAGACCCCAGTCAACTGTGCAAAATCATGTACACTTGTATGGGATGTCGGTCACATATACTACGTGGGTTTATCATGGTGAAGCTGTGAACGTCGATGTTACTGACTACGTGGAAGCAGCAGATCACCATCTTGATCTGCCTGATGCTCAGGTGGAAGAGGAGGAGGAGATGGTGGTGGCGGAGCTAGTGAGTTTGACCAACATTGAAACAATGCTACGAAATGCTCGTGCATTTCGTGAACTTCCACCTGCAGAAGAAAAACGGTGGGCCCGCATGTTGGAACAATGCAACGTGGCTGTCACCCCAGGAAATAAGCTATCAGTATTCTCAGCTATGGTCACCTTTCTTCAGGTGAAGACATCTGAGTGGATGACCAACAAATCATTGTTTGCGATGTTGGCTGCTTTCCGTAAATCTTTCCCAGATGCGCCTGAGCTACCACACACCTACAGTAAAATGAAGAATTTCGTTCGTGCAGTTGGAATTGGATATGATATGATCCCTGTTTATAAGAATAATTGTGTTCTATTCCGGAAGGATTATGCTAACTTAAGTGAATGCCGGAAATGCAAATCATCAAGATGGAAAGATGGCGATGCTGTGAAGAGGATTCCTCATAATGTTCTGAGACATTTTCCAATTATACCAAGATTGCAGAGGTTGTTTCATGATGCTGAAACAAGAGAGGATGTACTGTGGCATTCTAGGAACCAGGAGTACAGATATTAGAATGTAATGAGCCATCCATCTCATGGTAGTGAGTAGAAAAGCTTCAATCAGAAACACAAAAGTTTGCTGCTGACCCAAGAAACATTAGACTTGGCTTAGCTTCAGATGGATTTAACCCATTTGGCCACTAGAGCGCCACATATAGCATGTGGCCAGTGCTTGTTATCCCTTACAACATGCCTCCAAATGTCTGCACCAAAGAATCAAACTACATGACAGCCTTGCTCGTCCCAGGTCCAAAAAGTCCTGGAAAGGATTTTGATTTATTCATGGAGCCTCTTGTGGAGGAACTTCAATAGCTATGGAGGGGTGTTCTCACTCGAGACCTATATAGCAGCCCACCAGCTGATTTCTTTCTGTGTGTTGTTATAATTTGGTGCATCCATGATTATCCGGCTTTGGGCACTATGTCAGGGCGAACGACACATGATTACAATGCATGTGTTCGCTGTGACAGGAATCCACTATCATACGCAATACTTAGCAAGCCGCGTCCTACAAAATACCGAAGACATGTGTTCAATGCAAAGCATGAAAACCATGATGCGCCAAAGAGGCTCACCGCCGATGAGTTGCAAGTGGAATTAGAGAAGGTCAGGCATATTACACCAGGAAACCATCCTGGTAATGGTAGCGGGAAAAGGAAGCGTGGCAGGGCAGAAAAGAGATTATTGTTTACCCACAGGTCCACTTTGTGGGACTTGGAGTATTGGAAAGATTTGGATCTGTGGCATAATCTTGATGTGATGCACATCGAGAAAAATATATGTGACAGCATTATCGGCACACTTCTTAATATTGAAGGCAAGACGAAAGATACCTTAAAATCTAGGATTGATTTGACACACCTGGGTATCAAAAAAGATTTGCAGGTGGAAGATGAAGGTAAACCACGGGATATGGCACCAACTGTGTACGTCTTGGACAAGGTAAAAAGAAAAGAATTCTGCAAGGTCCTGACACGTGTGAGATTCCCACATGGATTTGCTTCCAACCCTGAAAGGAGAGTCAATGCAGATGGAAACAAGGTACAAGGGTTGAAAACTCATGACTGCCATGTCCTACTTCAAAGGGTTTTACCTGTTATCCTTAGAGGATTGGGCCTCCCTGATTTATACAGAGCAGTTGCAGAGTTGGGACAATTCTTCAGGGAACTCTGCAGTAGAAATATCAGGATAGATGCTTTGGAGCGTCTTAGAGACAAGATACCAACTCTCCTATGCGACCTTGAGAACATATATCCTCCAGCCTTCTTTGATGTGATGGTGCATTTGGCTGTTCATCTACCTGATGAGGCACTACTTAGAGGTCCGGTACAGTATGGCTGGATGTACCCTATTAAAAGGCAGCTAGACACTTTCAAGGGCTATGTTAGGAACAGAGCTAGACCCGAGGGTTCCATTGCAGAGGTCTACATTACTACAGAAGCGTTGACATTCTGCTCAAAATACATTGAAACAGCTGATCAGCTTAGCAAAGAGGTGGGTGAAGACAATCCCGGGCTCAATGTTTTCAATTATTCTGTTCGAGTTACAGGGAAGAGTCGACAAGAGGACAAACCTAAAGATTTGGACAAAATGGTTTGGTATGTGTTGAATAACTATCCTGAGATACTACCTTATATCAAGTAAGTGCTAAGTACTGCAGCTTATACATCGTAATCTACTAAACTTGCATCACATTCTTATATATTTAGATGTTTGACGCGATCACTATGTTGTGCAGCATCTACAAAAAGGAGTTACTGCCGCAAAATCCAAGAAACATTGACAAACTGGTTATGGCAGGATTTGCGAAATGGTTCAAGAGCCATGTAAGCTTTTGAATTGCACTGTCGTTTTTTTTAATATATTGAGTACATAAGATGATCAGCTTGTCTATTTTCTAACCATAGGTTAAGAATATGCGGGAGGATGGGCAGGCAGTTGATGATGCCCTTTACGCACTAGCAATGGGTCCTGATACTCGAGTAAGACATTATGAATCTTGCGTTGTTGGAGATGTGCGCTACAACACCCTTGCACGCGACGAAGGCAGGAAGACACAAAACAGTGCCATCATGAGCACGGATACGTACGGAAGAAAGACAACTGAAATGTATGCTAACATAACAGACATTGTTCAGTTGCAGTATATCTCCAGTTTCGAGGATCATTGGTGTGTGGTTCTGTTGTGCTGTCGTTGGTATAACCTGTTTTCCAGGATCGCAAAACCCAGAGCTGATGATTATTTCAAATCCATCAATGTCAAGGCGGTGTACCAGACCAATGAGCCTTTTATTTTGGCAAATCAAGCACACAAATATTTTTCTTGGAAGACACATTTGCACGTAGCGATGACTGGGAGTATTGCAAAGGTTTGAGCAGAGGAATTTGTTTAATGAAGTTGTACAAAAAGATGATGCTTACACTGCTCCTGATGTACAAGATTCCATAGATGTTCCTAATATCTTTGAGAACCATCACGTCAATGACGCTGGCGAAAAGATTGCCTGTCGTGCTGTGGACATACAAGAGTTGATCAAGAAGAAGCCAACGTTCGAGGACATTGAGGATGAAGAAGAAGATGACACTGTGGGGAATTACGATTCAGACTGATACACATGGCGAAGATGTTGACATTGCTGCTGCGGATGATGATTAGATTGCTTTTGTCGTATTTGCCTGTCAGAAGATGTTTTTTTATCTACTCTGTGAAATTGTGTTTGCTATGACAACAGAAACCTGATGAACGTGTTGTTTAGTATTTTGCTGTGAGAACATCACTTGTTATGTATGTTGATTTGTGTTTGATGATTGTATGACGACTAAAACATGATGACATTGTTGTTTAGTTGTACTCATATTTGGCTGTGAAACTTGAATTTGATGACATAGTTTGCTGTTGGACTGCAATTTGCTCGACGTCTTCAAATGGGAACAAAGCTAACCCGACAGGGTCTCTGCTAATTTATTTACTTATTACCAAAAGGGCCTCTGCTATTTATTTATTTATGAGCAAAAGGGAATACCCCCCGATTTCCGTTAATAGAAACATTAGATGTTCACAACACTACGCCCAACATGCTACACAGGTTTCATTCATTACTAGTTTCAGCAAAGTGCTCATGTCATAGCCACTGAATACATCACGAGTGCTACATACACTGCAAATAAAGAGACAATCATCCTACAGAGCACATCGATTTTGCCCGTTATCTTCACAAGATCTTTCATCTCCTCATTGCTGTCAAGGCCGTTCAGCAGCTGTTGCTTGGCCATGATTAGAGAAACTGCATCTTTAACCTTCTGCTCTGCATCTTCCTCTTCTAACATTCCTTTAGTTACTTGTCCAACACCCCAACCTACTGGTATTGGGATTCCTCGGCTAACCAAGTAATCAGCGTAGTTGCATTCCCCCACATCAGCAACTTCCCAGAAATACAAATCACACGAATCTTCCCTTTTCTACACGAATCAAATTGGAAGATCATCAACCAAACGATTAAGAAATCAGCAACTAAAAGCAGCATAACAACACTTCAACATATTATTACCCCATGATTCGGGCATTTGTAGAAGACTCGGCCAGGGTTGAGGGTTGTGGTTGAGAAGCGACAGATGACTTTGCGTGATTTGCAGCAGTGGCACCACACCAACGGCAGCGGGTTGCGATGAGCAACCGGCTGCGGTGCGTGTGCCGGCGGGGGTGTGATGAGACCCACATGCGATGGTACGGGTGGTGACTTGGCGGATATCTGATTGTTGCCTGCTGAAGAGCAGGTGGACGAGCAGCCAGCGGACATGGTTGCTGCGGCCAGAGCTTCTGATGCTAGGCAGAGTAAGTAGAGAATAGGAGAAGCAAACGTTGGATATGTCAGTTTTATTACTTGCAGAGTAGCATAGCACCATATATAGTCATAGTCTAGGTTTGGATTTGAACCAGCTACAGGAGCACATCTCTTTTTTTTCTAAAACTCAACAACGTCTCTTTACTGGTACACTAGCTTATTCTGTACGCCTTCTCAAGTCTTTGATTTTCTTTCTTTTTTGCGAGGAAGGAAGGAGGACAAAATTGAGAGTTCCTGGGACTCGTACCCAAGACCTCTCGGTTGAAAACCAAGGGTGCTAGTCACTTATGTGGTGAACGTTCCCTGGGAGGAGGACGGCAGACGAACGCATTTTCCTCACAGTTTTAGTTGCGACACAAGATCGAACGGTCGCAGTTTCGGGAATGTTATCAGGCGAACGAGCCCAGTTTTTCTTTTCTTCCTATATATAAAAAAGTATGCTACTTGGTGCCGGCTTAGTCAACAAACGATTGTGCCAACCTTGACTGTTGGATTGACATTCAACGTCTGTCGTGTTTCTTCAGTCTCTTCTTCCTCCAGCCGTCAAAGCCAAACCAGCGCCGGCGGGATCGCCTGTTCCTCCCTCCCACGGCTGGTTGTGCTGCCACGCATGCATTGTGGCCACATCGCACCCTAAAACTCTGCGCATCTTCCCCGGCTCATGTTCGTTCCCGTCCGAGGCCTCACCATCGTCCTCCGCCTTGGTTCGCTTGCCGCGGCGCCGCCCTCCCATGTTGTCAACATGGTCAACAACCGAGAGGAATAAGGAGATGACTGTACATGGTGAGGATGACAGTAGGGACCCAGCAGCACGCGCAGTAATTTTGTTTTTTCGGGATGAAGAAGGGTATCAACCGGGTTGTTCAGGAGCTGTGGCCCGTCTAGCTGAAAGTGCAACTATCCCTGGGTGGTTTTGGTAATTACTAACAACATATAGCTCATTGAGCTAATGCTATCTCAAGATAAATATTTTTGGAAACTCAATGTTGGCATGGCATGGATTAGGAATGTGGACCCCTCAAAATGCTAAGGACACATGTTGGCTCAAGCTCAATACTCTACATTTTACTTTTAGTGATCCAAGATCACATTGAGTCCATAGGAAAAGCCAATACTATTAAAAGGGGATGAGGTGTTGCTTAATGAGGTTCTTGCTCAAAATGCTTAGTGATATGCTCCAAAATCCTCAACCACTTTCTCATATCCACATATGTCCCAAACCAAAAGTCAAACTCGGCCCTACCGAAACTTTCTATTCGGCGCCACCGAGTTCTGTTGACATAGCTATTGCCACAAACCCTAGTCACTTCAGTCTTACCGATAGGGTTCTCGGTCTCACCGAGATGGGACTGCAAACTCTCTGTTTTCCTTCATAACGTTTCGGTCTAACCGAGATGAGCGATCGGTCCCACCGAGTTCACAATGCAAACTCTCTGTTTCCCCTTCATAACATTTCGGTCCAACCGAAATGAGCGAATCGGTCCCACCGAGTTTTCCTGGCCAACTCTCTATTTGCTTATTACCAAAATCGTCCCACCGAGTTTGTGTAATCGGTCTCACCGAGATTACGTTATGCCCTAACCCTAATGAAATCGGTCCCACCAAGTTGACATGTCGGTCCCACCGAAATGCCTAACGGTCACATTATGAACTAAATCGGTCTGACCGAGTTTTCTGATTCGGTCCCACCGAGTTTGGTAAATTGTGCGTAACGGTTAGATTTTGTGTGGAGGCTATATATACCCCTCCACCCACTCTTCATTCGTGGAGAGAGCCATCAGAACATGCCTACACTTCCAACATACATTTTCTGAGGGAGAACCACCTACACTTGTGTTGAGGTCAAGATATTCCATTCCAACCACATAAATCTTGATCTCTAGCCTTCCCCAAGTTGCTTTCCACTCAAATCATCTTTCCACCAAATCCAATCCTATGAGAGAGAGTTGAGTGTTGGGGAGACTATCATTTGAAGCACAAGAGCAAGGAGTTCATCATCAACACACCGTCTATTACCTTTTGGAGAGTGGTGTCTCCTAGATTGGTTAGGTGTCACTTGGGAGCCTCCGTCAAGATTGTGGAGTTGAACCAAGGAGTTTGTACGGGCAAGGAGATCGCCTACTTCGTGAAGATCTACCCTAGTGAGGCAAGTCCTTCGTGGGCGATGGCCATGGTGGGATAGACAAGGTTGCTTTTTCGTGGACCCTTCATGGGTGGAGCCCTCCGTGGACTCGCACAACCGTTACCCTTCGTGGGTTGAAGTCTCCATCAACGTGGATGTATGATAGCACCACCTATCGGAACCACGCCAAAAATCTCCGTGTCTACATTGCGTTTGCTCCCTCAAACTCCTCCCTTTACTTTCATATGCAATTGTTTTACATTCCACTGCTATACTCTTAGAATTGCATGTGTAGGTTGATTACTTGACTTGTGCTAAGTTGTTAAAATCTGCCAAGATTTAAAATTTGGAAAAGGCTAGTTTTTATTTGGTCAAGTAGTCTAATCACCCCCCCCCTCTAGACATACTTCCGATCCTACACTAGCCCAGGCTTTTATTTCATATGTTTAGCACATGACCAGCCCAGTTTATTTTTTCCTTTCTGAAAATGGCTAGCCCAGCTATTTTGTTTTTTGCAGAATAACCAACGTAGGCCTACTTGCTTTTCTACGCCCTGCTGGGCCGGAAATCTTTCAAGACAAGGAGGGATGCATTTTGCCCAGAAAATGGGCTATAGGTAATAAGAAATGGGCTATAAGTAATAATAAATGGGCTGTAAAATAAAAAATACCGCAAACGGACAATTAGTTCCAAAATACTTTTTTCTTTCAGATTTCGGTATTTTAAATTTCATTGTTTTTGTGTGGGTAAAATTTCATTGGATTTAAATTAAGGTATGTTTAGTTTTTAAATTAATTTGAATCTGGCTAGAAATTTCAGGCTGTATGCTATTTGGGACAGATTTGGAGGCTGACTTGTGGGTCTACTAGGTTGACGTGTACGAAAGGCTTTGTCAACTTAGTCCACAAACGATTCTAGCAGCAATGACCGTTGGATGTTAATCCAACGGCCGTGCTGCTTCTTCAATATCTGATCTTCTTGTTCGAGCCGCCCAAACCAGCGCCGGTGGGACTGCGTGCTCTCGCCTCCCGTGGCCGGCTGTGGTGCCGCACAGGCCGCACCGCCCGACCCTACTCCATTGCTGGCCAGGCCATTCCTCTACTCACCCACACCTCCTGTTATTTTCCGGCGATGGCAACCGGACCAGTAAACCCTCGTACTCCCCACTGTTGGGGAACGTAGTAATTTCAAAAGTTTCCTACGCACACGCAAGCTCATGGTGATGCATAGCAACGATAGGGGAGAGTATTGTCTACGTACCCTCGTAGACCGTAAGCGGAAGCGTTTATCAACGCGGTTGATGTAGTCGTACGTCTTCACGATCCGACCGATCCAAGTACCGAACGCACGGCACCTCCGAGTTCTGCACACGTTCAGCTCGATGAGGTCCTTGCCTTCTTGATCCAGCAAGATGGGTGAAGTAGTAGATGAGTTCCGGCAGCACGACGGCGTGGTGACGGTGTTGGTGAAGAACAATCTTCGCAGGGCTTCGCCTAAGCACTACGAAAACTATGACGGAGGATAAACTAGAGGGGACAGGGTTGCCGGCACACGGCTTGATGTGTCTTTGGTGTTAGCCCTGCCCCTCTATTTATATGTTGAGCCTTGGGGTCGAAACTTGGAGTAAAAGCCTCCACAAAGTCGGTTTCACCCGAAAGGCAAGAGTCCTTCTCGGACTCCAGGACCAGACGCCAGGGTTCTTGGCGTCTGGACCCAGACACCAGGGACCCTGGCGTCTGGACCCTGGACTCCGCAAAACTTCCTTTTGCGCTTTCCAAAAACCTTGTGGGCTTTCCCCTTTGGCCCAAATAAAGTGTTATCGTACCCAAACATTTCGGGAAACATCCGGAACCCCTTCCGGTGAATTCCGGAACCCTTCCGAAGACCAAACACTATTATCCCATATATTAATCTTTATCTCCGGACCATTCTGGAGTTCCTCGTCATGTCCGTGATCTTATCCGGAACTCCAAACAACATTCCGTTACCAACATACATAACTCATAAATACTATATCGTCAACGAACGTTCAACGAATGTTAAGCGTGCGGACCCTACGGGTTCGAGAACTATGTAGACATGACCGAGACACTTCTCTGGTCAATAACCAATAGCGGGACCTGGATGCCCATATTGGCTCCTACATATTCTACGAAGATCTTTATCGGTCGAACCGCATAACAACATTCGTTGTTCCCTTTGTCATCGGTATGTTACTTGCCCGAGATTCAATCGTCGGTATCTTAATACCTAGTTCAATCTCGTTACCGGCAAGTCTCTTTACTCGTTCTGTAATACATCATCCCGCAACTAAATCATTAGTTACAATGCTTGCAAGGCTTATAGTGATGTGCATTACCGAGTGGGCCCAGAGATACCTCTCCGACAATCGGAGTGACAAATCCTAATCTCGAAATACGCCAACCCAACAAGTACCTTTGGAGACACCTGTAGAGCACCTTTATAATCACCCACTTACGTTGTGACGTTTGGTAGCACACAAAGTGTTCCTCCGGTAAACGGGAGTTGCATAATCTCATAGTCATAGGAACATGTATAAGTCATGAAGAAAGCAATAGCAGAATACTAAACGATCAAATGCTAAGCTAACGGAATGGGTCAAGTCAATCACATCATTCTCCTAATGATGTGATCCCGTTAATCAAATGACAACTCATGTCTATGGCTAGTCTATGGCTAGGAAACATAACCATCTTTGATTAATGAGCTAGTCAAGTAGAGGCATAGTAGTGACACTCTGTTTGTCTATGTATTCACACATGTATCATGTTTCCGGTTGATACAATTCTAGCATGAATAATAAACATTTATCATGATATAAGGAAATAAATAATAACTTTATTATTGCCTCTAGGGCATATTTCCTTCACCCACCGCGTGGGCAACCACTACCGAGTCTTCCCCGGCTCCGTGTCGTTCCCTTCCTAGGTCTCGCCGTCGTCCACTGCCCTGGTGCTCTCGGCGCGCCGTGGTCAACGTGGTCAATGAACGAGATCCATCGAACGTGGATTGTACGTGGAGAGGCTGACAGCTGGGTCCACGGCCGCACACAAGGAAATGCCTCCTTATTACACGCAAAATAATGATTCCTCCACCTGACATCTGGGACCCGCCAGAAGGGCCTCTGTATTTCGTGAAAAAAACGCCCCCCCCCCCCCCCCGCTGACAGGTCGGACCCACCAGCTACATCTTCGCACGCAAGGAAGTGCCTCCTTATTACGCACAAAAAAATGAATACCCCCCTGCTAGCTGGGACCCAGCATGGTGGGAGGCTGACTTGTGGGCCTACTAAGTTGACGGAGACGGAGGGCTTTGTCAACTTAGTCAATATGAACGATTCTAGCTCCAGTGACCGTACGATGTCCATCCAATGGCCGTAGTGCTTCTTGGTCTTCTTGCTCCAGCCGCCCAAAGCAGCGTTGGTCGTGCCGCATGCTCCTGCCTCCTATGGCCGGCTGTGCTGCCGCAGAGGCCTCACCGCCCCTACTATTCCCACCGCTAGCCAGGCCCTGCGGCGACGGCAGCCTCACACCGCAGCCGAACCAGTGAACCCTCGTACTCTTCTCCGCGTGGGCATCCACTGCCGCATCTTCCCCGGCTCCGCGTCGTCCCCTTCCTAGGCCTCGCCTTGGTGCTCTTGGCGTGGCGTGGTCAATATGGTCAACGAACGACTTCCATCAGAAGAGTACTGTACGTGGAGAGACTGACAGCTAGGTCCACGGCCGCAGCAAGGAAGTGCCTCCTTATTACGCGGAAAATAATGATTCTTCCACCTGACAACAGGGACCCACCGCACAGGCCACCGTATTTCGCAAAAAAAGTTCCCCCCTGACTGCTGGGACCCACCAGCTACATCTTCGCATGCAAGGAAGTGCGTCCATATTACGGGCAAAAAAAATGATTCGCCCCTGACTGCTGGGACCCACCAGCTACATCTTGTCACGCAAGGAAGTGCCTGAAAGTCGGGACCCACTTGGTCGAAGCATACGTAGCGTTGTCATTCTGGTCTCGAACGTGTACGTACATACTGGTTTGGTCTGTCTGCAGGCTGCAGCGATGAACCGTGGCCGTGTAAGGAAGGGCACGTGTCGTAGTAGAGGCGCACACGTAACATGTCATGCAGTCCCGTTATATCGTGTACACGTACGTACATCGGCCAGGGTGCAAGAAAGTAAATACGGCCACGTACGTACATACGGGGCGGGGTCTCGAACGCCTACTCGCGCATACGTACGGCCAGGGCTCGTGTACATGGTTGGGTCGAAACGGAGAAACTGCGTCGTCGTCGTGTTCATCGGGAGCCAACCGGCTTGGATGGAACAACCGATCGAAACGAGGCCTGGCGTACCGCAGAACGGAGGAAACGACCTTGTTTTCGACCGGCCACGGTCGAAACGGGATCCTGTTCATCGGGAGGGGTCTGTCGTACCGCAAAACGGAGGAAACAGACTTCTCTTGGACCTCCGACGGTCGAAACGGGGTCCTGTTGATCGGGAGGGGTGTGGCGTATCGCAAAGCGGAGGAAACAGACTTGTGTTGGAGCGCTACGGTCGAAACGAGGGTCCTGTTCATCGGGAGGGTTGTGGCGTACCGCAAAACGGGACTCCACAAGATACTGTTCATCTCCACCATTGACTACCTCCACGGGCTACTGTTCATCCACCGCCGACCTCCTCCAGCCTCCACCTACGACTGTTCATCCACTGGCTCCTGTTCATCCAGCCTCCACCGCTCCTCCACCGGCTACTGTTCAACCAGCCCTCTCCACGGGGTCCTGTTCAACCACCCCTCCACGGGCTACTGTTCATCCAGCCCTCCATCGGCTACTGTTCAACCAGCCCTCCACGGGGTCGTCCTGTTCATCCAGCCCTCCACGGGGTCCTGTTCATCCACCCCCAACCGGCTCGATCGGGGTCCTGTTCATCCAGCGGCAACGACCTCTACTACCATGGGGTCCTGTTCATCCAACCCCCCACCGGGAACTGTTCATCAGAACCCCCCCCCCAACAATGCTCACTATTCATCCATAGGCAGCATCGATCGGCTTCAGTTAGCAGCAGTAGCGAAGGAATCGCTCGATCGGGTTTAGTTAACAGTCATCGATCGATCGCTCAGGTTAAGTAACGTGTAGCCTGCAGTGCAATCACTCGGATTCAGTAGGCGAACGCCTTGCTTGGGTTCAGTTAGAGCCAAATGCCTCGCACGCACGCACGTACGTGTACGAGAGAAACGCGCAAACCTCCGTGCATCGCTCGGCCCCGACCACCCACCGTAATCGGGAACTCCCCGATATTTTCCTCGCCCTCGCTTCTACCACGGTTTTTTCCGTCATGGACGACCCAAAGAATGTCATGCAGCTGCGTCTCCGGCCCGCCCAGGACGAAAAGCCCATTTTCTGTCATGATTTTTTGTCATAGAAGTAGGAGCCCACCACATCTATGATGATACCGGGTTTTGTCACAATTATCGTTATAGAAGTGTCATAAGCATGACAGAAAAAAATTCGTTTGGCCCAAAATGTCATGGATGTGTCTTTTTTTTGTAGTGATATTCCTTTTTATTTTCTCCTTTGGCAAGCATCATGCGGTGAGTAAAGATCTAGGCACATATGTCCAGTTGAATATGGGTAGCATGAGTTATTATTGTTGACATCACCCTTGAGGTGAATACGTTGGGAGGCGAAATTATAAGCCCCTATCTTTGTGTGTGTCCGGTTGAAGCGTTTTGCTCATGTGTAAGCGGTGAGGGCTAGCAATCATAGAAGACTATATGATGGTTGAGTATTTGGACTTGCCCAAAGGCTCCGATACGTGACCCTTCCTGAAAAGATGATGAATTGTAGTTGCAAAGTTGACTGAGAACATAGTTTGTTGGTTTCTAATAGATTTTTTGCTTTATACTTCGATAGTGTGATGAATTGTCACTTATTCATGAGAAGTCTATGATAAAAGTTCTATGATAAGAGTCTTATGTTTAAGTTTGTTGTTGTTATAATAATCTACATGATACTTCTATGTCCGTATTTTGTTTTTATCGACACCTCTCTCTCTTTAAGCATGTGGACATGTTTTTCGATTTCGGTTTTCGCTTGAGGACAAACGAGGTCTAAGCTTGGGGGAGTTGATGTTGGGAATCGTAGCATAATTTTAAAATTTTCCTACGCTCACCAAGATGCATCTATGGAGTATACTAGGAACGAGGGGAAAGGAGTGCATCTACATACCCTTGTAGATCGCGAGCGGAAGCGTTCCAATGAACGTGGATGACGGAGTCGTACTCGCCGTGATTCAAATCACCGATGACCGAGTGCCGAACGGACGACACCTCCGCGTTCAACACACGTACGGTGCAGCGACGTCTCCTCCTTCTTGATCCAGCAAGGGGGAAGGAGAGGTTGATGGAGATCCAGCAGCACGATGGCGTGGTGGTGGATGTAGCGGGTCTCGGCAGGGCTTCGCCGAGCTTCTGCGAGAGGGAGAGGTGTAGCAGGGGAGGAGGGAGGCGCCCAAGGCTGTGATGTTGCTGCCCTCCCTCCCCCCCTTTATATAGGCCCCCTGGGAGGGGGGGCGCCGGCCAAAACCCCATCTGGTGGGGGCGGCGGCCAGGGGGGTGCCTTGCCCCCCAAGGCAAGTGGGGCGCCCCCTTGCCCTAGGGTTTCCAACCCTAGGCGCAGGGGCAAGGCCCATGGGGGGTGCCCAGCCCGCTAGGGGCTGGTTCCCTTCCCACTTCAGCCCACGGGGCCCTCCGGGATAGGTGGCCCCACCCTGTGGACCCCCGGGACCCTTCCGGTGGTCCCGGTACAACACCGGTAACCCCCGAAACTTTCCCGGTGGCCGAAACTTGACTTCCTATATATAATTCTTCACCTCCGGACCATTCCGGAACTCCTCGTGACGTCCGGGATCTCATCCGGGACTCCGAACAACTTTCGGGTTTCTGCATACACTTATCTCTACAACCCTAGCGTCACCGAACCTTAAGTGTGTAGACCCTACGGGTTCGGGAGACATGCAGACATGACCGAGACGCCTCTCCGGTCAATAACCAACAGCGGGATCTGGATACCCATGTTGGCTCCCACATGTTCCACGATGATCTCATCGGATGAACCATGATGTCGAGGATTCAATCAATCCCGTATACAATTCCCTTTGTCAATCGGTATGTTACTTGCCCGAGATTCGATCGTCGGTATCCCAATACCTTGTTCAATCTTGTTACCGGCAAGTCTCTTTACTCGTACCGCAATGCATGATCCCGTGACTAACGCCTTAGTCACATAGAGCTCATTATGATGATGCATTACCGAGTGGGCCCAGAGATACCTCTTCGTCACACGGAGTGACAAATCCCAGTCTCGATCCGTGCCAACCCAACAGACACTTTCGGAGATACCCGTAGTGCACCTTTATAGTCACCCAGTTACGTTGTGACGTTTGGCACACCCAAAGCACTCCTACGGTATCCGGGAGTTGCACGATCTCATGGTCTAAGGAAAAGATGCTTGACATTGGAAAAGCTCTAGCAAATGAAACTACACGATCTTTTATGCTATACTTAGGATTGGGTCTTGTCCATCACATCATTCTCCTAATGATGTGATCCCGTTATCAACGACATCCAATGTCCATAGTCAGGAAACCATGACTATCTGTTGATCAACGAGCTAGTCAACTAGAGGCTTACTAGGGACACGTTGTGGTCTATGTATTCACACATGTATTACGATTTCCGGACAATACAATTATAGCATGAACAATAGACAATTACCATGAACAAAGAAATATAATAATAACCATTTATTATTGCCTCTAGGGCATATTTCCAACAGTCTCTCACTTGCACTAGAGTCAATAATCTAGTTACATTGTGATGAATCGAACACCCATTGTGTCCTGGTGTTGATCATGTTTTGCCCTAGGGAGAGGTTTAGTCAACGGATCTGCTACATTCAGGTCCGTATGTACTTTACAAATATCTATGTCTCCATTTTGAACACTTTCACGAATGGAGTTGAAGCGACGCTTGATATGCCTGGTCTTCCTGTGAAACCTGGGCTCCTTCGCAAGTGCAATAGCTCCAGTGTTGTCACAGAAGAGAGTCATCGGGCCCGACGCATTGGGAATCACCCCTAGGTCGGTAATGAACTCCTTCATCCAGACTGCTTCCTGTGCTGCCTCCGAGGCTACCATGTACTCCGCTTCACATGTAGATCCCGCCACGACGCTTTGCTTGCAACTGCACCAGCTTACTGCTCCTCCATTCAAAATATACACGTATCCGGTTTGTGACCTTGAGTCATCCAGATCAGTGTCGAAGCTAGCGTCGACGTAACCCTTTACGGCAAGCTCTTCGTCACCTCCATAAACGAGAAACATATCCTTAGTCCTTTTCAGGTACTTCAGGATATTCTTGACCGCTGTCCAGTGTTCCATGCCGGGATTACTTTGGTACCTTCCTACCAAACTTACGGCAAGGTTTACATCAGGTCTGGTACACAGCATGGCATACATAATAGACCCTATGGCCGAGGCATAGGGGATGACACTCATCTTTTCTATATCTTCTGCCGTGGTCGGGCATTGAGTCGTGCTCAATTGCACACCTTGCAATACAGGCAAGAACCCCTTCTTGGACTGATCCATATTGAACTTCTTCAATATCTTGTCAAGGTATGTACTCTGTGAAAGACCAATGAGGCGTCTTGATCTATCTCTATAGATCTTGATGCCTATATATAAGCAGCTTCTCCAAGGTCCTTCATTGAAAAACACTTATTCAAATAGGCCTTTATACTTTCCAAGAATTCTATATCATTTCCCATCAATAGTATGTCATCCACATATAATATGAGAAATGCTACAGAGCTCCCACTCACTTTCTTGTAAACACAGGCTTCTCCATAAGTCTATGTAAACCCAAACGCTTTGATCATCTCATCAAAGCGAATGTTCCACTCCGAGATGCTTGCACCAGCCCATAGATTGAGCGCTGGAGCTTGCATGCTTTGTTAGCATTCTTAGGATCGACAAAACCTTCCGGCTGCATCATATACAACTCTTCCTTAAGGAAGCCATTAAGGAATGCCGTTTTGATGTCCATCTGCCATATCTCATAATCATAGTATGCGGCAATTGCTAACATGATTGACGGACTTCAGCTTCGCTACGGGTGAGAAAGTCTCATCGTAGTCAACCCCTTGAACTTGTCGATAACCCTTAGCGACAAGTCGAGCCTTATAGATGGTCACATTACCATCCGCGTCCGTCTTCTTCTTAAAGATCCATTTGTTTTCTATGGCTCGCCGATCATCGGGCAAGTCAGTCAAAGTCCATACTTCGTTTTCATACATGGATCCTATCTCGGATTTCATGGCTTCTAGCCATTTGTCGGAATCCGGGCCCGCCATCGCTTCTTCATAGTTCGAAGGTTCACCGTTGTCTAACAACATGATTTCTAGGACAGGGTTGTCGTACCACTCTGGTGTGGAACGTGTCCTTGTGGACCTACGAAGTTCAGTAGTAACTTGATCCGAAGCTTCATGATCATCATCATTAACTTCCTCCCCAGTCGGTGCAGGCACCACAGGAACATCTTCCCGCGCTGCGCTACTTTCCGGTTCGGAAGGGGTGACTATCACCTCATGAAGTTCCACTTTCCTCCCACTCAATTCTTTTGAGAGAAACTCCTTCTCTAGAAAGGACCCGTTCTTGGCAACGAAGATCTTGCCTTCGGATCTGAGGTAGAAGGTGTACCCAGTAGTTTCCTTAGGGTATCCTATGAAGACGCATTTCTCCGACTTGGGTTCGAGCTTTTCAGGTTGAAGTTTCTTGACATAAGCATCGCATCCCCAAACTTTTAGAAACGACAGCTTAGGTTTCTTCCCAAACCATAATTCATACGGTGTCGTCTCAACGGATTTCGACGGAGCCCTATTTAAAGTGAACGTGGCAGTCTCTAAAGCATAGCCCCAAAATGAGAGCGGTAAATCGGTAAGAGACATCATAGATCGCACCATATCCAATAGAGTGCGATTACGACGTTCGGACACACCGTTTCTCTGAGGTGTTCCAGGCGGCGTTAGTTGTGAAACTATTCCACATTTCCTTAAGTGTGTACCAAATTCATGACTTAAATATTCTCCACCACGATCTGATCGTAAGAATTTTATTTTCCTGTCACGTTGATTCTCAACTTCACTCTGAAATTCCTTGAACTTTTCAAAGGTTTCAGACTTGTGTTTCATTAGGTAGACATACCCATATCTACTTAAGTCATCAGTAAGAGTGAGAACATAACGATATCCTCCACGAGCCTCAACACTCATTGGACCGCACACATCGGTATGTATGATTTCCAATAAGTTGGTTGCTCGCTCCATTGTTCCGGAGAACGGAGTCTTGGTCATCTTACCCATGAGGCATGGTTCGCACGTGTCAAATGATTCGTAATCAAGAGACTCAAAAAGTCCATCTGCATGGAGCTTCTTCATGCGCTTGACACCAATGTGACCAAGGCGGCAGTGCCACAAGTATGGGGGGCTATCGTTATCAACTTTACATCTTTTGGTATTCACACTATGAATATGTGTATCATCACGTTCGAGATTCATCAAGAATAAACCATTAACCAGCGGGGCATCACCATAAAACATATCTCTCAAATAAATAGAACAACCATTATTCTCGGATTTAAATGAGTAGCCATCTCGAATTAAACGAGATCCAGATACAATGTTCATGCTCAAAGCTGGCACTAATAACAATTATTGAGGTTTAAAACTAATCCCGTGGGTAGATGCAGAGGTAGCGTGCCGACGGCGATCACATCGACCTTGGGACCATTCCCGACGCGCATCGTCACCTCGTCCTTCGCCAGTCTCCGTTTATTCCGTAGTTCCTGTTTTGAGTTACAAATATGAGCAACCGCACCGGTATCAAAGACCCAGGAGCTACTACGAGTACTGGTAAGGTACACATCAATTACATGTATATCACATATACCTTTGGTGTTGCCGGCCTTCTTGTCCGCTAATTACTTGGGGTAGTTCCGCTTCCAGTGACCACTTCCCTTGCAATAAAAGCACTCAGTTTCAGGCTTGGGTCCATTCTTCGACTTCTTCCCGGCAACTGGCTTACCGGGCGCGACAACTCCCTTGCCGTCCTTCTTGAAGTTCTTCTTACCCTTGCCCTTCTTGAACTTAGTGGTTTTATTCACCATCAACACTTGATGTTCTTTTCTGATCTCCACCTCCGCTGATTTCAGCATTGAATATACCTCCGGAATGGTCTTTTCCATCCCCTGCATATTGTAGTTCATCACAAAGCTCTTGAAGCTTGGTGGAAGCGACTGAAGGATTCTGTCAATGACCGCGTCATCCGAAAGATTAACTCCCAGTTGAGTCAAGCGGTTGTGCAACCCAGACATTCTGAGTATGTGCTCACTAACAGAACTATTCTCCTCCATTTTACAGCTGAAGAACTTGTCGGAGACTTCATATCTCTCGACCCGGGCATGAGCTTGGAAAACTAATTTCAGCTCCTCGAACATCTCATATGCTCCATGTTTCTCAAAACGCTTTTGGAGACCCGGTTCTAAGCTGTAAAGCATACCGCACTGAACGAGGGAGTAATCATCAGCACGCTGCTGCCAAGCGTTCATAACGTCTTGGTTCTCTGGGATTGGTGCATCACCTAGCGGTGCTTCTAAGACATAATCTTTCTTGGCTACTATGAGGATGATCCTCAGGTTCCGGACCCAGTCCGTATAGTTGCTGCCATCATCTTTCAGCTTGGTTTTCTCTAGGAACGCGTTGAAATTGAGGACAATGTTGGCCATTAGATCTACAAGACATAGTGTAAAGATTTTAGACTAAGTTCATGATAATTAAGTTCATCTAATCAAATTACACAATGAACTCCCACTCAAATAGACATCCCTCTAGTCATCTAAGTGAAACATGATCCGAGTCAACTAGGCCGTGTCCGATCATCACGTGAGACGGACTAGTCAAGATCGGTGAACATCTCCATGTTGATCGTATCTTCTATACGACTCATGCTCGACCTTTCGGTCCTCCGTGTTCCGAGGCCATGTCTGTACATGCTAGGCTCGTCAAGTCAACCTAAGTGTATTGCGTGTGTTCTGAGGCCATGTCTGTCATGCTAGGCTCGTCAACACCCGTTGTATTCGAACGTTAGAATCTATCACACCCGATCATCACGTGGTGCTTCGAAACAACGAACCTTCGTAACGGTGCACAGTTAGGGTGAACACTTTCTTGAAATTATCATAAGGGATCATCTTATTTACTACCGTCGTTCTAAGCAAATAAGATGCAAAAACATGATAAACATCACATGCAATCAAATAGTGACATGATATGGCCAATATCATCATGCTCCTTTGATCCCCATCTTCGGGGCACCATGATCATCTTCGTCACCGGCATGACACCATGATCTCCATCATTGTGTCTTCATGAAGTCGTCACGCCAACGATTACTTCTACTTCTATGGCTAGTTTAGCAACATAAGTAAAGTAATTTACATGGCGTTATTAATGACACGTAGGTCATACAAAATAATAAAGACAACTCCTATGGCTCCTGCCGGTTGTCATACTCATCGACATGCAAGTCGTGATTCCTATTACAAGAATATGATCAATCTCATACATCACATATATCATTCATCACATCTTCTGGCCATATCACATCACATAGCACATGCTGCAAAAATAAGTTAGACGTCCTCTAATAGTTGTTGCAAGTTTTTACGTGGTTTGTAGGTTTCTAGCAAGAACGTTTCTTACCTACGTATGACCACAACATGATTTGCCAATTTCTATTTACCCTTCATAAGGACCCTTTTCATCGAATCCGTTCCGACTAAAGTAGGAGAGACAGACACCCGCTAGCCACCTTATGCAACTAGTGCATGTCAGTCGGTGGAACCTGTCTCACGTAAGCGTACGTGTAAGGTCGGTCCGGGCCGCTTCATCCTACAATGCCGCCGAAACAAGAAACGACTAGTAGCGGCAAGAAGAATTGGCAACATCAACGCCCACAACTTCTTTGTGTTCTACTCGTGCATAGTAACTACGCATAGGCCTGGCTCATGATGCCACTGTTGGGAATCGTAGCATAATTTTAAAATTTTCCTACGCTCACCAAGATGCATCTATGGAGTATACTAGCAACGAGGGGAAAGGAGTGCATCTACATACCCTTGTAGATCGCGAGCGGAAGCGTTCCAATGAACGTGGATGACGGAGTCGTACTCCCCGTGATTCAAATCACCGATGACCGAGTGCCGAACGGACGGCACCTCCGCGTTCAACACACGTACGGTGCAGCGACGTCTCCTCCTTCTTGATCCAGCAAGGGGGAAGGAGAGGTTGATGGAGATCCAGCAGCACGACGACATGGTGGTGGATGTAGCGGGTCTCGGCAGGGCTTCGCCGAGCTTCTGCGAGAGGGAGAGGTGTAGTAGGGGAGGAGGGATGCGCCCAAGGCTGTGATGTTGCTGCCCTCCCTCCCCCCCTTTATATAGGCCCCCTGGGAGGGGGGGCGCCGGCCAAAACCCCATCTGGTGGGGGGGGGGGGGCGGCGGCCAGGGGGGTGCCTTGCCCCACAAGGCAAGTGGGGCGCCCCCTTGCCCTAGGGTTTCCAACCCTAGGCGCAGGGGGAAGGACCATGGGGGGCGCCCAGCCCACTAGGGGCTGGTTCCCTTCCCACTTCAGCCCACGGGGCCCTCCGGGATAGGTGGCCCCACCCTGTGAACCCCCGGGACCCTTCCGGTGGTCCCGGTACAATACCGGTAACCCCCGAAACTTTCCCGGTGGCCGAAACTTGACTTCCTATATATAATTCTTCACCTCCGGACCAATCCGGAACTCCTCGTGACGTCCGGGATCTCATCCGGGACTCCGAACAACTTTCGGGTTTCCGCATACACTTATCTCTACAACCCTAGCGTCACCGAACCTTAAGTGTGTAGACCCTACGGGTTCGGGAGACATGCAGACATGACCGAGACGCCTCTCCGGTCAATAACCAACAGCGGGATCTGGATACCCATGTTGGCTCCCACATGTTCCATGATGATCTCATCGGATGAACCACGATGTCGAGGATTCAATCAATCCCGTATACAATTCCCTTTGTCAATCGGTATGTTACTTGCCCGAGATTCGATCGTCGGTATCCCAATACCTTGTTCAATCTCGTTACCGGCAAGTCTCTTTACTCGTACCGCAATGCATGATCCCGTGACTAACGCCTTAGTCACATAGAGCTCATTATGATGATGCATTACCGAGTGGGCCTAGAGATACCTCTCCGTCACACGGAGTGACAAATCCCAGTCTCGATCCGTGCCAACCCAACAGACACTTTCGGAGATACCCGTAGTGCACCTTTATAGTCACCCAGTTACGTTGTGACGTTTGGCACACCCAAAGCACTCCTACGGTTCCGGGAGTTGCACGATCTCATGGTCTAAGGAAAAGATGCTTGACATTGGAAAAGCTCTAGCAAACGAAACTACACGATCTTTTATGCTATACTTAGGATTGGGTCTTGTCCATCACATCATTCTCCTAATGATGTGATCCCGTTATCAACGACATCCAATGTCCATAATCAGGAAACCATGACTATCTGTTGATCAACGAGCTAGTCAACTAGAGGCTTACTAGGGACACGTTGTGGTCTATGTATTCACACATGTATTACGATTTCCGGACAATACAATTATAGCATGAACAATAGACAATTACCATGAACAAAGAAATATAATAATAACCATTTATTATTGCCTCTAGGGCATATTTCCAACAGTCTCCCACTTGCACTAGAGTCAATAATCTAGTTACATTGTGATGAATCGAACACCCATTGCGTCCTAGTGTTGATCATGTTTTGCCCTAGGGAGAGGTTTAGTCAACGGATCTGCTACATTCAGGTCTGTATGTACTTTACAAATATCTATGTCTCCATTTTGAACACTTTCACGAATGGAGTTGAAGCGACGCTTGATATGCCTGGTCTTCCTGTGAAACCTGGGCTCCTTCGCAAGTGCAATAGCTCCAGTGTTGTCACAGAAGAGAGTCATCGGGCCCGACGCATTGGGAATCACCCCTAGGTCGGTAATGAACTCCTTCATCCAGACTGCTTCCTGTGCTGCCTCCGAGGCTGCCATGTACTCCGCTTCACATGTAGATCCCGCCACGACGCTTTGCTTGCAACTGCACCAGCTTACTGCTCCTCCATTCAAAATATACACGTATCCGGTTTGTGACCTTGAGTCATCCAGATCAGTGTCGAAGCTAGCGTCGACGTAACCCTTTACGACGAGCTCTTCGTCACCTCCATAAACGAGAAACATATCCTTAGTCCTTTTCAGGTACTTCAGGATATTCTTGACCGCTGTCCAGTGTTCCATGCCGGGATTACTTTGGTACCTTCCTACCAAACTTACGGCAAGGTTTACATCAGGTCTGGTACACAGCATGGCATACATAATAGACCCTATGGCCGAGGCATAGGGGATGACACTCATCTTTTCTATATCTTCTGCCGTGGTCGAGGCATATGTGAACGTCGACTACATGACACTTCATCACATTTGGGCCTAAGGGAATGCATTGTGGAGTAGTAATTCGATGATGGGTTGCAAGAGTGACAGAAGCTTAAACCCTAGTTTATGTGCTATTCCGTAAGGGACCAATTGGATCCAAAAGTTTAATGCTATGGTTAGAATTTATTCTTAATACTTTTCTCATAGTTGCGGATGCTTGCGAGGGGATTAATCATAAATAGGAGGTTTGTTCAAGTAAGAACAACACCTAAGCACCGGTCCGCCCACATATCAAATTATCAAAGTAGCAAACACGAATCGAACCAACATGATGAAAAGTGACTAGATGAAATTCCCGTGTACCCCAAGAACGCTTTGCCTATTATAAGAGACCGTTTTGGCCTGTACTTTGCCTCAAAAGGATTGGGCTACCTTACTGCACTTTTGCTACTACTATCGTTACTTGTTCGTTACAAAATATTTTGCTATTAAACTATTCTACTACTTACAATTTCAGCACTTGCAGACATTACCTTGCTGAAAACCACTTGTCATTTCCTTCTGCTCCTCATTGGGTTCGACACTCTTACTTATCGAAAAGAGCTACAATTAATTCCCTATACTTGTGCGTCATCACCCCCCTCTAAGTTTCCTTAGGTAACCTTGATTTGGCCCAATTTTCTTCCCCTAGCAAAAATTATCCGTTGAACTTTTTGTTGCTTACATGTTACTAGCTCACAACAAAGGCTTTTTAGTAGGACGCGGAGTTTCTGAGCCGAGCTCATTTGAGCTCGGGTGAATAGTAAAATCAAAAAAGGATTTTCTAATAAAAAAATCTGAATTTTTTTGACAAACATTGACAAAAGTTTCAGGTGCTTGCAAAAATTCGTCAGATTCATGTAAGGCGTGAATGCGATTTCATGATGAATTTTTGCAGGCACTTGAAACTTTTGTCACAAAAAATGTCAGATTTTTTTGATTTTACTGTTCACCTTATTTGAGCTCGGGAGCAGAAGGACACTTTCGATTTCAGTATTTTTACAATAACTCCGTGCAACTTTGCCTGATGGTAATATAGCTCATAACAATGAGAACAAAATGTACTGAGTAGTGTATACACATTGGATCATCTTGTAATCAGTACATTTTGTTCAGCTTTATTTCGACACGTTACGACCAAGAAAAGGAACAAAAGCGAAAGCAGAAGAAGCAGGGGGGAATACACTAGAGACTACACAACCATACTCCCGCTGGACGGAAAAGAAAAGAAAAGCATTTTGTTGCTGCCGCCGGTTTCCTCCTATTTGTTCTTTCCTTTTCTTTTCTTGGTGGTGTTTAATCCCTTTCGGGTCACAAATAGAGCTGGACGCTATATATAGATTAACGGCGGCCATGTTACTTTACTTAGTGGAGGGTTTGGCGGGTGCGTAAGCTTTCATTATTTTAGTTATTAATTTGGTCGGGCTGTCTGCTATGTGTTTGGTTTTGGACGAGAGCGGGACATGTCTTCACTTCTGAACTACTACCAAACAATTTTTAATATGCATATGCAGCTATAGGTTAAGCGAGATGATGTGACCTAAATGTTTATGCAATTAGTACTACTCATTTACTAGCACACAGGAAGGCGTTTTATTCTCAAACGGTGGCTTGAACCTGAAGTCTGGGCACGAGAAGCCTAAATAGAACAAACAAATGGGCGTTATATTTTATGCGCCAAAACAAATTAGGGGCATATACTCTCCATCACATTATGTAGCTGAAAAATTTCCAGAAAAAGAATTATGTAGCTCTCTGGTTGTTCTATACAGTTTCTTTTATGCATATATATATAAATTTTGGATGGGGTCAGACTTCAACCCAGAAGAGCAGCTCTAGAATTTCCTTCATTTCATTTCAGACAGGACTAGCCGTTGAAACACACTACCAGTAGAGCCAAAGCTGCTTCCACACGGACCAGTAGAGCTCAGCTTCCCCTTTCACTCCACTGTACAGTCTGTCCCATTTGACTCGCCGGAGCCCCGCACGCGACGACAAGCCAGCCGCCGATGACCAGCCCACACCCACAGTGGCACACCCGTAAATTCCCCCCAAAACCACGCCCTTCCCCGCCCCTAATCCCGCATTTAGGCCTCAAGCCCAGTAATTTATCCGCTTAAACGCGTAAAGCCAAACATTTTCCACTTCCCGTTCTGCCCCTCCCGAACGGCATTTTTCGAATTCCGCATTGAAAACTCGGCCTGGGGCGTACAGCGACAATTTCGCGTCCGATTTCTTTATTGTTATCGCCCCCGGACGCGGCACTAATTTAATGCCCCGATAATTTTGTTTATTTTTCCTTTTTTAATTGGTTTTTTGTATCACGCTCTCCTCTCCCCTCCCCTTTTTTGCTTTTAGTTTTGCCTTTTTATTTCCTGCGTCTCCTCCCTTTTGTTTTGCATTCCGGCCTCGCTCGCTCGCTCGCTCCCAGTTTCTTCCTCCTCTCGCCTCCCGGCTGCGGATTCTCGTTTGCGTTTTGTTCCTGGGATTTGTGGATTTTTGCTTTATTTTTGCCGGCTTTTTTCCCGGTGTTTTGATTTTCTTTTCTGGGGATTTTTTGGGGCGGGTTTTAAGGAGGGAGCCGGAGGTGGTGCGAGATGGGGTCGGTGCGTGGGAGCTCTAATGGCGGGAGCTCGTGTCGGAAGCCCTAGTTGGAGCTGGTTCTGTGTCGAGTGCTGCGCGCATGGAGGCCAAGCCAGGGGAAGCGAGCTCTCCGACTGCGACTGCGGCTGCGGCTGCACCTGTAGCGGCGGCGGCGGCGGCGGTGGTGCCGGAGGCTACGGTGAGCTTCCAGTCGCCGGCATCTGTGCCGCCTCCGACAGCTTCACATGCACCTGCACCGTCTCCGGTGGAGATGGTTAGCTCGAGTGGCCTGTTTGTGCCGCCGGGTATGATGACGGCGATGGTGGCGGCCGCAGGGAGAGGGGCTCTGTCCGCGGGGCCGTTGGTCAAGGTGGGGAAGAAGAGGGGGAGGCCGAGGAAGTACGGGCCGGACGGGAGCCTGATCCAGCCGTTGAACGCCACGCCGATCTCCGCGTCGGCTCCGATGTCGGCCGCCGTCGCGGCGGGGCAGTACACGCCTGCGGCCGCGGTTGGGGCCGCCATGAAGCGCGGGAGGGGCCGGCCCCTCGACTTCGCCGCCGCGGCGGCCAAGCCGTACCACCACCAGCTGCACCAGCCGCCGCCGCAGCAGTTCGGTTTCCACTTCAGCTCCATTGGTTGGTATCCTTCTCGTGCTCACGTCTCTTCCCCACCCCCAAAAAATGTTCAGAAAAATCTAGCATAGCACTTTTAATCTTTTGCCCCAATCCACAAATCCTCCATGAAAATAATTAAAACTGGATTATTCCCTAAAGTTTCCGTAGATTAGGTCTCAGAAATTATGATACTAATAATAGATGGTGGCTGCAAGGGGCAAATGGCAGAAGTCGGGCGTCCCTCGGTAGTTCGTTCCTTGTCATGGCACTGTCTGTGTCTGTCCCTCTCTTATCCGAATATTTCTTGTCTCCTGGCCACGCCTCCATCCATGATCAGATGCAGGGTCATGCAAGATTCGAAGCTCGGGGAGCAAGTAGGGGCCAGGTGGAGGCATATCCTTACTGAATCCTTAGGGCCTCTTTGCTGTTCTGCTCTTTTCTTTGGTGGGGTTCTGCCGCCGTGGGGGAGGCATGGTGATGCTGCTGCTGGTGGTTACTGATTCTGAACCAAATACGGAGATGGATCATAACAAGATCCCCACAGTTAGGATGGAGGTACTCCTGCATTGGTAGCCCCAGTCATCGCTGTCTCTGCCTTGATGGCAACGCGCAACAGCAATGTATAATTGTCCCGGCTCCTGTCAGACAGACCCGGTTTGTGAGTGTCAAGCATCATGAATCTGTAGCATAACATACTAGGATTCGGCGTAAAATGATTAATGGTTACTTATGTTTGCATTGAATGGGCTACTGGATCACCTGTTTTCTGCAAACAGATGATCTTAGGCCACCTGGAACTTTCACTTCGCTTTGTCATATTCTGGTGTCAGTTCAGTCTGTTAACCGCAGCATGTGCTGTAGGTGACATGGTGGCTTGTTCTGCTGGTGGGAATTTCACTCCTCATATCATCACTGTTGCTCCTGGTGAGGTATGATTCCAATGCTTCCTTTTAAGTCATGGCTCGTAGCTTACATTGGATGTTTTTCAGCCTGGTCAAGTTGTATGCATTCTTGTCCGCAAAGACTAGCATGCGTTTTATCTGTTCTTAAAACTTATTTTTCAGAAGCACAGATTGCAATGTAGACGCACGCACACACTCACACCACCACACACACACACTCACACAGCACCTACTGAAGACTGGTTCGAAGTCACTGAAAAAATAATTTCAGTAATTGGTTCTCATCTTAACCATATCCAATACTAGTTGGTTCTCATCTTGAAACTTAATTTGAAAGAGCAAATATGCTGCTCGATCTCAAAAGGCTTTGCCAGATTTTGAGACTAGTGTTATACATAGTACATACATCTGATAGACTAGTGTTATCCATGAATTGTGTTTTTACCTTCAGACTTGTCTCTCTCAAATTTGATCACTTATACTTCTGCATGTTTAACCATTGCTACTCTTACCAATCCCTGGATAACTACCAAATAAAGTGTTTTTTATAGAGAGCTTAATTATCAGTGGTGCTGAAAGTTGTTGCATGTTGATTCAGGATGTGACGATGAAGGTTATATCATTTTCTCAACAAGGACCGCGGGCTATTTGTATTCTCTCTGCTAACGGTGTGATATCAAATGTTACACTTCGTCAACCGGACTCCTCTGGCGGCACGTTAACTTATGAGGTGTGTTCATTCACTCTAATGCACGTAATACCTTATCACGAAGCTATTTCGCCTACATGTGTAAAGACTCAGCCCTCCTATTTTGTCTGTAGGGACGCTTTGAGTTGCTGTCCTTGTCTGGTTCCTTCATGCCAACTGAAAATAGTGGCGCACGAAGTCGGTCAGGTGGAATGAGTGTTTCTCTTGCCAGCCCAGATGGTCGTGTTGTCGGTGGTGGAGTTGCTGGCCTTCTTGTAGCGGCTAGTCCTGTTCAGGTGCTGCTACTTATCTATCATAATGATTTGAACACCTATGAATTTGGTCTGTCTACTAAATCAAATTCTCCGCTTATCTTGATATATACGATTTTGACCATTCGATTTGCGTAAAAACAGTCGATCTACACATTTTGACCCTTCGATTTGCATTTATCAGCAAGATAATCAAATGTGCAATAGTAGTAGTATATCTCCTGCAAAACGTAACTGAACATCATTGAATCTGATTGCCAGATTGTCGTGGGAAGCTTCCTGCCAAGCTATCCGATGGAGCCGAAGCAGAAGAAGGCGAGGGTGAGCGCGGCGCCTCCCCTTAGCCAGGCACCTCCTGCTGTTCAGCTCTCCAGTGCGGATACGCACAGCAGCGAGCAAGGACAGCACAGCTCGGCCGCCCCGAGAATGAACGTCGTAACTTCTTCAGCGTATAGCGCAGACCAGAACTGGGCATCCACCGTTGTTCAGTCAGCTCCTGCTGAGGCATCAAGAAGCACATCGTCGGGCGATCTGAACCTCACTGCCTCTGGATCCTGAAGCCCATCGAGCCAAACCCGAGGAATTCATCCACAGAGTCTCTGTCTGGTGCATTTCCTTTCTGACATGTAAAAGATGTATCCACTAGGTTGGTTTTCAAAAATCCCACTAGGTTTTCTGTCGGGCAGCTCAAGAGTCTAACTGCATTTGCTGTAGCTATGTGACCTTAGTACCTGTCGGTCTTGTTGGATATTGTGTAGCTACACTTCTATTGTTAGTGTGTCTTAGCCTCTTAGGCCTACTACTTCATCTGTTGGATTACCTGGATTAATTTTGAGTTAGATTTTTTCTCACAACTGTTCTTGCTGTGCTACTGTCTCCTTTCGCTGATCATGATCCACCGATCAATCTGAAATTGCTTTACTACTACTAAGGCTTCATTTACCAAACCGATGACACATGCTCATGTTGATCTTATGTTTAGGAAGCCTTGCGAGAAACATCATGTTGACCAATGTATTTATTGTCAAGAATACGGAAGTATGGCGTTTTGGAAAAAATTCAAACTTCTCCGTTTCAAAAAAAAATTCTAAAAAAAATGTACAACTATATAAGGATGTGATGTGTACGTGTGTAAAATTTCAGGATGAGGAGCACTCATTTTAATCTATTTTGTCCTGAAAATTTACACACTTGTACATTATGTCTCTAAATATATGTGTATCTTTTTTTCTAAAACCTGCAAATATGAATTTTGATCATTTCAATTTTGGCATCGATGGCGGCCGAGTTCCATTCGGCATTTTTGAAAATAGGTTACCTATATATTTATTCGCATATGCTCTTCTCCGGCCATATCACCCAGCTAAGGAAGGTGTGGTCAAAACCCTCAAAAGAGGTCATGGTCGCAGACGATGGCGGTCAAGAGCATGTGTGGCCAGCATGATTAGCCCTCGCTGGAAAGAGCAGCTTAACTTGCCCTAATAAACAAGTGATGTACTCTATAGCTGATTAAAGTGAACTTCCTCCCGTGCATGGTGGAAACAGTAGCCTAACTTGCTCTCATAAACAAAGTGACTAAATTCTGCTGAGGACAAAGGAGAGGGAGCATGCAGTGACAGTGGCCTGGTCTTAAGGGGCGGGCATGTGATGATTGAGCTGGGCAGCAGATTAGCAAGGGGACTGTTAGGGCTGCTGTAGGCCGGTGAGGCTGGCTTGGTTTAGTCCCACCTCGCTTGCAGGAGGAGGCCATGACCAGCTTATAAGGGAGAGATTCCTTTCTCACTTCAGTCCGGGCTTTTGGGATGGAGTGGGCTCTCTGCCGAATGTTGTGTCATGTGCGCATAAACGTCCAGAATGTAAGTAGAGTGTGGGCTAGATCAAGTTGGACGCTAACATCTGGTATCAGAGCCAGCATCGCCATGCCTTTCTCAGGGGCTTCTCAGGGGGATGGGATGTTAGGGCTGCTGTAGGCCGGTGAGGCTGGCTCGGTTTAGTCCCACCTCGCTTGCAGGAGGAGGCCATGACCAGCTTATAAGGGAGAGATTCCTTCTTCACTTCAGTCCGGGCTTTTGGGATGGAATGGGCTCTCTGCTGAATGTTGTGTCATGTGCGCATAAACGTCCAGAATGTAAGTAGAGTGTGGGCTAGATCAAGTTGGACGCTAACATCTGGTATCAGAGCCAGCATCGCCATGCCTTCCTGAGGGGCTTCTCAGGGGGTGGGATGTTAGGGCTGTCTGGCTCGGTTTAGTCCCACCTCGCTTGCAGGAGGAGGCCATGACCAGCTTATAAGGGAGAGATTCCTTCCTCACTTTAGTCGGGGCTTTTGAGATGGAGTGGGCTCTCTGCAGAATGTTGTGTCATGTGCGCATAAACGTTCAGAATGTACGTAGAATATGGGCTAGATCAAGTTGGACGCTGACAAAGTGGGAGCGTGCATAGAAAGCCACGCGTGCCAGCCAGCCAGACAGACAAACGCGAGGCAGTACATGCATGCATGCATGCGAATCAGCGGCTCATGCGTGCACGTGATTACGGGCAGATGGCTTTTGATTAAGCCGCACTCTGCGCTAATTGTGGTACTAGGACAGACACGGAGAAGCAATTAGAGCCTGAAGATTCTCCACATGTCTGGATGCTTTTATTTGGTGCCATCCCACTCAATCGATGCTAACCTCCTCCTAATCAGCTTGAGCCGCGAGGAAAAAAAAACTCTAAATTCGACAATTACACGGTCTGCTGCGCCACTTGTTCTCAAAATTGTTGTCACCACTTGCAAGTCCTCTCTCCCCAGCACCGTCTCGAATGCGAGAATTCCACGGACAACTGTGCAGGGTTATTGAGTGAGGAAGAAAGTGCATGCATGCGTTGCCGAGCAGAAGGCGCATGAACCTCGAAGTTGTACATATTTTGCTTCTTGATCCTTGGAGCCTGGAGCTTGGGGAAGGCGTGAGACAAACAGGCTGGCCCAACTCATATGTACTGTGTGTACTACTGTGGCAGTAGTTTTTTAAAAACTAATCCAGCTGCTGTATGGGCTGGTTACAGCGACTACTGCTAATTTTACAGCGCAGAAAGCAGCAAGGATCAACAGGCAGAGGCGGAGGAGCAACCCAGAGACAGAGTTAATCCAGCGGTAGTAGTCAAAAAAGGTGGACGACGGCCCGCGCTTTGGGTTTCACACTCGCTTCGCGCCGGCAGCGGTAGTAGTCAAAAAAGGTGGAGCAAACCGATCGAGGCATGCGTCTTCAGAGTTTAGACGACGCGCGTGATGCATGCACGTTCCAAAGTTTTTGCCTTTTGTTTCCTCCCACGGTCTCATCGAGACCAACTTCACCTCGAAAAAGGACAGAATTCGTCTTCGGAATGGAACGTTTGAACACGAAGAGCGTCTTTGGTTCGACATCTTAGATATTAACAAAAAATTATGAAGCCTCTTGTTAGCAAATAAACTAGCTCGTATAGTCTAAAAACACATGTTATTAGACTTTCTCTCATTTTCTCACCTAACTCTAGGCAGCTAGGCCAAATTCTTCCCTCCAGGCTTCTCCGGCGAGCCCATGAATTTGCCTCCCCTCTGCCTGGTACTCCGGCAGCGAGTGATGGGGAGGGGAATCCCGGTGCCTTCGCCGGTTAGTAGTTTAGGTTAAGGCATTTTAGTCCTCGCAGGTGCGGCGCTCGGGCGGATAAGAACGCTTCTTCTTCGAGTTTGCTTCCCGGACTCCGATTCTCTCTGAGTTCGTTTGTCTGAATGTAGTTGATGAAACACCGTCATAGATTCCTGTTGTCTTCTTGGGACAGCTAGGTTAGGTTTTCTCGTCATGTGACGATATTTGGTGTCAGGTGCTTTGGATTTATGCAAGGGTTCAACAGCAATGATGTGGCTCCAGGGCGCTGATCCTAAGGGGCAACGTAGACTTCCTGACTGTCATCAATAAGATCAAGCCGACTCCGGTAAGGAACATCGACATTGGCTGCATTGTGGTCGTTTGGTAGTCTCAGAATCTCGATGTAACGTTTATTATGTTGAGATGCTTTGTACTTCCGGCGAACTCTTATAATAGATCTGATCTTTTTCATAAAAAAACAAATAAACGAGCGTGACAACTTAAGTGCAGTTTCGCTGCCATGGCCACCATTTTGGCAGTTAGCAAATTTGGGGGTTTTCTGTTAGCTGGGCCTGAAGACGTTATCGGGTGCAATCCTGTGGTGTAGGAGTTGGCCATGCGAGGCATGCTCTCGATCGTCGGATGACATGATCCGGTAGATGGGGGTTGCATCACGGCGTGCTTTTGTTTTTGAACAGAATAAATAGAGGAAGGATAAAATACGGCAAGTTGTACGTTCCACAAAAACCAGTCTGTCTCACTCTTGTTAAATCCTCCATTGATACGTGCGTGAGATTAGGGATACCAATTGGCATAAGAACCTGGGCGATGGCGACGACGTCAAACTCAAGCAGATCGCCACACTGCGAGCATGTATCTCCGGCGACGATGAAGAGCCGAGATAGATCGTGCAAACCCGCCTTGTGCGTGAGGGCGGCGACGGCACGACCTGGTCGGTGCTCAGGGATTGGGCCCTTCCGATGGAGGTGATGCTTGAGGACCGCCACCTCTGGCAGGCCATCGAGATCGGCACCGCCATCTGCAACGACGACCAGCTTGCCCTCGAGGCCATTCTACGCGGGGTGCCGCCGGAGATGATGGCGACGCTCGCAGCCAAGGGCACGACCAAGGAGGCGTGGGACGAACTGGAGACCATCCGTCTTGGTGTGACGCACGTGTGATCCGTCTCCAATGTATCTATAATTGATTTTTATTGTTTCGTGCTACTATATTATCATTTTTGTATGCTTTATATGTCATTTGATATTATTTTTATGGACTAACCTATTAACTTAGTGATGTAGGGTGAAACCCTATACGGCCGATCTTTCACGAAAGGAGCGGATCCCGCGATGAACACGAAGAACACAAAGGAAAATCACGAAGGGGAACACAAGAGAAACACTCAAACCAACGAGATTAGGTCACACATATGCCAGATCCTCAAAACACAAAGAGATACACGATCCGAATCCAACAAAAGGACGATACATAGGTAACCGGTTCTTCTCCGAGAGGAGGTCTCGAGGTCTTCCCGTTAGGGGTCTTGAATCCAAGTGGATCTTCTCCGAAGAGGTGTCGGTCCCTCGCAAAGGAGTAGATCCAGATGGATGAGCGAAGCTCTATCTCACATATGAGCTAACACAACGCTAACCTTAACTAGGAGGAGGTGGTGGAGTATATATAGTCTAGGTCCACGAAGGGGTAAGTGGGAGAGGGATACATGGGCCTCGGGCCCGATCTCTGTACGCAGATAGGTACCGGACGTCCGCTGAGGGCCAGTCGTCCGGTGGCTCGTGGGCGTCCGGTAGTCGCCGGACTTCCGCTATTTCCGTTCTGTGAAGGTGGCGCCGGACGTCCGGTCACTTCGGACTTCCGCTAATTTTGGCTCGGGTGCGGTGGCGCCGGATGTCCGGTCATGGCCGGTCGTCCGCTCACTGGGAGGTGTGGCCGGTCCTCCGGTCCTGGCCCGACGTCCGCTCGCTGTAGCTTGCGTCGGCTGGGACTTGGGCAGGTTGGGCTTCATGTGCCGGACGTCCGGCCCCGACCGGTCGTCCGGTGGCTGTAGCTTCAATGGCAGCTCTTCTTCTTGTCCCTCGTACTTGGTGTCCTCGCCGTCTTTTCGTTGGATGTAGCTGCTCCGTGGCCTTCCTCCAAGTACCTGATCACACATAGTGTTTCTGCTTGAGGTAGTAGCCATGTCTCATGTATAGAAAGTGGTAGTTCGGAGAGGATTGAGTTCACCTTATCTTCGATAGCCTTTGCTCGTGCTCTTGTCATTGGTCCAAGTGATGTCGTGGGAGACGTAGGTAGGTCCATGGGGATGACCTTGGGATGCTCCTCATCATCTCCCCTCCCTTGGGAAAGATCCGACCTCAGATCGGAATCTTCATCACCATGGTAGGGCGAAAGATCCTTGACGTTGAAGACGTCGCTCACGTTGTACTTGTCGCGCGGGAAGTCGAGCTTGTAAGCGTTGTTGTTGTTGTTGTTGTTGTTGTTGTTGTTGTTGTTGTTGTTGTTGTTGTTGTTGTTGTTGTTGTAGCGTGCTAGCACCTTGAACGGTCCATCGGCTCGTGGTAGAAGTTTGGACTTGCGTTCGTTGGGGAAGCGGTCCTTGCGAAGGTGTAGCCACACAAGATCTCCAACGTCGAATATCATGGGTTGCTTGTTGACGTTGGGCTTGGTCACGAGACGTTGTACTTGGCGCGCGATTGTGTGCCTTGTATCTTCATGCATCTTCTTGATATAGTTCACTCGGGCACTCGCGTCCATGTTGATTCGCTCTTGTAGTGGTAGAGGAAGAATGTCCAATGGGGACAACGGGTTGAAACCGTAGACGACCTCGAAAGGGTACTTGCCGGTAGTCGAATGTCTTGTGCGGTTGTAGGCATACTCGGAGATGGGTAGGCACTCTTCCCACTCCTTGATGTTCCTCTTGATCAACACGCATAGTAGAATGGAGAGTGTTCGGTTCCTCACTTCCGTTTGGCCGTCGGTTTGTGGATGGTATGCCGTGGAGAATAGTAGCTTGATTCCGAGCTTTGCGCATAAGGTCTTCCAAAAGTAACTCAAGAACTTGACGTCGCGGTCGGAGACAATCGTCTTTGGCACTCCATGTGGGCGCAAGATTTTCCTACAAAAGAGATTTGCAACATGTGAAGCATCGTCTATCTTGTTGCATGTGATGGAAATATGCCCTAGAGGCAATAATAAAGTTATTGTTTATTTCCTTATGTTATGATAAATGTTTATTATTCATGCTAGAATTGTATTAACCGGAAACTTAGTACATGTGTGGATACATAGACAAACAGAGTGTCACTAGTATGCCTCTACTTGACTAGCTCGTTGAATCAAAGATGGTTAAGTTTCCTAGCCATAGACATGAGTTGTCATTTGATTAACGGGATCACATCATTAGAGAATGATGTGATTGACTTGACCCATTCCGTTAGCTTAGCACTTGATCGTTTAGTATATTGCTATTGCTTTCTTCATGACTTATACATGTTCCTATGACTATGAGATTATGCAACTCCCGGATACCGGAGGAACACTTTGTGTGCTACCAAACGTCACAAGTAACTGGGTGATTATAAAGGTGCTCTACAGGTGTCTCCGATGGTACTTGTTGAGTTGGCATAGATCGAGATTAGGATTTGTCACTCCGATTGTCGCAGAGGTATCTCTGGGCCCTCTCAGTAATGCACATCGCTATAAACCTTGCAATAAATGTGACTAATGAGTTAGTTGCGGGATGATGCATTACGGAACGAGTAAAGAGACTTGCCGGTAACAAGATTGAACTAGGTATTGAGATACCGACGATCGAATCTCGGGTAAGTAACATACCGATGACAAAGGGAACAACGTATGTTGTTATGCGGTTTGACCGATAAAGATCTTCGTAGAATATGTAGGAACCAATATGAGCATCCAGGTTCCGCTATTGGTTATTGACCGGAGATGAGTCTCGGTCATGTCTACATAGTTCTCGAACCCGTAGGGTCCGCACGCTTAACGTTCTGTGACGATTTGTATTATGAGTTATGTGATTTGATGACCGAAGTTTGTTCGGAGTTCGGGATGAGATCGGGGACATGACGAGGAATCTCGAAATGGTCGAGACGTAAAGATCGATATATTGAAAGGCTATATTCGGACATCGGAAAGGTTCCGAGTGATTCGGGTATTTTTCGGAGTTCCGGAGAGTTACGGGAATTCGTATTGGGCCTTAATGGGCCATACGGGAAAGGAGAGAAAGGCCTCAAGGGTGGCCGCGCCCCTTCCCCATTGATTGGTGTAACGCCCGGACAATCATGCTACAGTAATCTGACGTTAATGATGGCACGTCACCTCTGTCACTGTAATTAATCTCGGGTTAATTCAAAACCGTTTCAAATTTAAATCCTAAATAAGTCAAACGACAAAAGTTTTCAAATATTAAAATAAAAATATTCGGGAGATGCCATACTTTGCATAAGTAAATATGGTGTGGTAAACACATTTTTATAAAATGCCTAAATAGTTTAAATTGAAATAAAACAGAAAAGCAAATAAATAAAAGAAAAGAAAATACAAAAAAAAGAGGAGCCCCCCACTGGACCCTAGCCCAACTGGGCCAACCCCCAGGCCCAGCCGGCCGGCCACCCACCACCACCGACACCTTATCCACTCCCCCCACTCACCACCGACACCTCCTCCCACTCCCCCCACGAAAATATCCCCCTCCTCTGCCTCCCCCGATCTGGATCGGGAGGAGACCACCGAAGCCGCCGCCCCGGCCCCGTCGCCGACCGCGCCAGTACGTCGCCGCCGCCCGGAGCGCTGCCTCGCCGGCCTGCCTTCGCCTCCTCGCCGGCCTGCACCTCGTCACCGCATCGCCGTCGTCCTCGCCTCCTCCCCGCGCCCCGCTGCCAATCCCCCTACGGCCCCAGTGAGCCCCGCCTCGCTCCCTCCCTCTCCCTCGTGCGCTCGCGCTCGTCGCCGCGCTCCCCGCGTTCGGCCCGCGCCCGGGCCGCGCGTCGCCCCGCCCGGCGTGCCTACACACGCGCCGTGGCCACGCCCCCTCCCCCGTGAGCAGCGCCCCTCCTCTCTCTCCCTCGCCCCCACGCTCACCGTGGCCCTCGCGCCCGTTGGCCGCGCCTGGGCTCGCCCCTGGTCACGCCCGCGACCGCGCTCACCGCGCCCAGCGACCACCGCCCCACCCTCCGGCTCCCGACGCTTCTCCACCTCGGCCATGGCCTCGCCCTCCCCCGTCTCTCCCACTGTCCCGTGGCCGCGCCACCGCGCCTGCCCCTCCGCGCCACTCCGACCGCACCGGCACCACCCCTCGCCTCCACCCGCTGTGGCCCCTGGCCGCGCCGGCGAGCCCCGCCATCGGTGCCCTGGCGTCCTCGTCCCGCCCTGCGGGCGAGCGCTCGCTCGGGTGCGCCCGCACCCGTGGACCAAACCCGCTGTGCCCCCTGGGCCACTGCCAGGTGGGCCTCGCCCCCCTGAGCCACTGCCCCCTGGGCCCGAACCCCCGTGGCCCTATGACATATGGGGCCCAGCCCACAGAACGAAAAGAAAAAAATGAAATGATTAAAATAATAATAATAAACTAATTAATAAAAATTAATGAATGAAAAAATAAAAAAAGTAAAATTAATAATAAAACAAATAATAAGAATAAATTTAATTAATTAATTAACTAAATTAATTAAGTTAATTAATCCTGTTTAAGTTAACCTAATTAGTTAATTAAATTAACTAAACATAGTTAATTAGCTAACAGCCCCTGACAGGTGGGACCCACCTGTCAGGTTGACCAGGTCAACGGTCAACGTTGACTGCTGACGTCAGCATGACCTCATGCTGATGTCATAAATCCAAATTTCGAATTAAATTAAATAATTAATTAAATTCCAGAATTAATAAAATCTTTAGAAAATCATATCTTTTAATCCGTAACTCGGATTAAAATATTTTCAACATGAAAGTTGCTCAGAATGACGAGACGAATCCGGATACGCAGCCCGTTCGTCCACCACACATCCCTAACCTATCAAACTCGCAACTTTCCCCCTCCGGTACGTTTGTCCGAAAACGCAAAACATCGGGAATACTTTCCCGGATGTTCCCCCCCTTCGCCGGTACCACCTACTGTCGCGTTAGGGCACACCTAACACTGCTCATTGTCATGTCACGCATCGTCATGCTTATGTTTGCATTGTATTTACTGTTTCTTCCCCCTCTTCTCTCCGGTAGACTACGAGCCCGACACTGCTGCTGCCCAGTTCGACTACGGAGTTGACGACCCCTCCTACTTGCCAGAGCAACCAGGCAAGCCCCCCCCCTTGATCACCAGATATCGCCTATTCTTCTCTATACTGCTTGCATTAGAGTAGTGTAGCATGTTACTGCTTTCCGATATCCTATCCTGATGCATAGCCTATCCTTGCTACTACTGTTATTACCTCTACCTGCAATCCTACATGCTTAGTATAGGATGCTAGTTTTCCATCAGTGGCCCTGCATTCTTGTCCGTCTGCTGTGCTATACTATCGGGCCGTGATCACCTGGGCGGTGATCACGGGTATATACTTATATACTATATACATGACACATGTGGTGACTAAAGTCGGGTCGGCTCGTAGGAGTACCCGCAAGTGGATCTTTGTGGCGGAGCGACAGGGCAGGTTGAGACCGCCTAGGTGAGAGGTGGGCCTGGCCCTGGTCGGCGTTCGCGGATACTTAACACGCTTAACGAGATCTTGGTATTTGATCTGAGTCTGGCCATTTGGTCTATACGCACTAACCATCTACGCGGGAGTAGTTATGGGTATCCCGGCGTCGTGGTATCAGCCGAAGCCTTCGTGACGTCAGGGACTGAGTGGCGCGCGCCGTGTTGGACCGCTTTGATGTAACCGCCGTGATCGTGTGGGTTGCTAGGTCTGCTCACGGCCGCGTTCGCAACGTGCAGGTGTGCTATGGGCGATGGGCCCAGACCCCTGTGCGCTTAGGATTAGACCGGCGTGCTGACCGCTCTGTTGTGCCTAGGTGGGGCTGCGACGTGTTGATCTTACGAGGCCGGGCATGACCCAGAAAAGTGTGTCCGACCAAATGGGATCGAGCGTGTTGGGTTATGTGGTGCACCCCTGCAGGGAAGTTTATCTATTCGAATAGCCATGTCCCTCGGTAAAAGGATGACCCAGAGTTGTACCTTGACCTTATGACAACTAGAACCGGATACTGAATAAAATACACCCTTCCAAGTGCCAGATACATCCCGGTGATCGCTCTCTAACAGGGCGATGAGGAGGGGATCGCCGGGTAGGATTATGCTATGCGATGCTACTTGGAGGACTTCAATCTACTCTCTTCTACATGCTGCAAGATGGAGATGGCCAGAAGCGTAGTCTTCGACAGGACTAGCTATCCCCCTTTTATTCTGGCATTCTGCAGTTCAGTCCACTGATATGCCCCTTTACACATATACCCATGCATATGTAGTGTAGCTCCTTGCTTGCGAGTACTTTGGATGAGTACTCACGGTTGCTTCTCTCCCTCTTTTTCCCCTTTCCTTTCTATCTGGTTGTCGCAACCAGATGCTGGAGTCCAGGATCCAGACGCCACCGTCGACGACGACTCCTATGACACTGGAGGTGCCTACTACTACGTGCAGGCCGCTGACGACGACCAGGAGTAGTTAGGAGGATCCCAGGCAGGAGGCCTGCGCCTCGTTCGATCTGTATCCCAGTTTGTGCTAGCCTTCTTAAGGCAAACTTGTTTAACTTATGTCTGTACTCAGATATTGTTGCTTCCGCTGACTCGTCTGTGATCGAGCACTTGTATTTGAGCCCTCGAGGCCCCTGGCTTGTATTATGATGCTTGTATGACTTATTTATGTTTTAGAGTTGTGTTGTGATATCTTCCCGTGAGTCCCTGATCTTGATCATACACATTTGCGTGCATGATTAGTGTACGGTCAAATCGGGGGCGTCACAAGTTGGTATCAGAGCCGACTGCCTGTAGGAATCCCCCTTGCACACTCCTTGGCCGAAGTCGAGTCTAGACATTACAAAACTTTTACTAACATGGCTGTGTGTCTTACGGGCCCACGTCGCCATTGGGTGGTACTAGGATCTTTTACTCCTCGACCTTTACTTTGGGACTCTGAACTCTCTTCTACTCGGGTTAAACGAATTTACTAACACTAACACTAGGATCCCGTGACCGCATTCACCCCAAAGTTGGATAAGCCATAGTTGTTTCTTAGAATAGTGTTTTGAACAATTCACACACTGTCATTTGACTCCTTTGAAACGTCTTTGCTTTCAGATGGAACCCACGAGGCAGGTCGTGCGCCACACGACGGCCATTGGTGCCTCGGGATCACCTGCTTTGCTAGCTGAGATGATGACCTATCTGGGTTATCGCTGGCACCCTGAGTACACCGTCTACGAGGAGTACCAGGACTTTAACCAGGAGCAGTACCGTGCCATCGTCCACCTCTACTCGCGGGAGTATGACTCCACTACTGTGCTGCACACCGCACATGGTGTTGGTGTGACCATCGATATGGCTGTCCACGATGCTGCCTATGCTGCTCTGACACGTCTTCGTGGAGAGTATCGGGAGTTGGACACCTCCCCTTTCAGGCACATTGCTATCGCATCTGATGTTGGTGCGGAGGGATACTATACTGTTGCCTACTCCACTGTCACCCGAGAGCCCTTCTACCATCAGAACCTGGTTCTGCATGCTGATGGGCTGGATCGAGCTAACCGAGCTCTTCGCCACGAGATGTACACCACCCGTCAGCACCTTTACCGTGCTCTGACGCTGCTGCACCCCTTTGTCCGATCTGGACAGCTACCGCGTACTGCGATCTACCCAGCCAGGACCGTGATGCCCCACGGTGTCGGTTGGCCAGAGGTGGGAGGCTACTCTCCCGCACTTGGTCCTCTTCTGCCACTTGAGCGTCGGGCTCTACACCTGAGTATCCGCGGCCCCCAGTCTGCTGACATGGAGGGCTATCCGTTGCCTCACTACCAGCTGTCGGGCTACGATTACCTCCACAGAACCTCTTGGGACTGATGTAGGCTTGCTTGTAGTGTTAGATGCATTCGCCGCGAGCCTGTGTGCCGCCTATGTTGTTTTAGTCTATGTACTGAACTCTATGCATGACCCCTTTTGTAAGTTATGCCGACTACTATGTAGTAGCTATCGTGCTCGTTTCATTATGCATGTTTCATCATGAATGATTCTTGTCTTTGCAAATTTCTCAATGCTGAACTACCCTTGTTATATATTAGCAGGATGGTTAGACCAGGTGGTCGTGGTAGTGGTGGCAATGCCCCACCACCACCTGAGTACATGGCCGGTATGATCCAGCAGTTCGAACTGAACCGCCAATTCATGGAAAATATGATGGCTCAGTTTCCTCGCCCCAATATGGACCAGCAACCAACCCCAGTAACTCTGCAGGATTTCATGCGCCTCAATCCAACCATGTACCGCAGCTCAACTCAGCCTCTGGATGCTGATGACTGGCTTCGTGACATCACCTATGAGATGGAGTCTGCCGATGTAGCCCCTGCCAGCTATGTCAACTTTGCTTCCTTCTTTTTGAAGGGACCCGCAGCTCAATGGTGGGACAGCCACAGGCGTACTCTGCCAGCTGGAACAATCATCACCTGGCCAGACTTCCAAGCTGCTTTCCGTGCCCGCTTCATTCCTCAGGGAGTCATGGACCGGAAGAAGCGTGAGTTCCGCAACCTCACCCAAGGCAACAAAACTGTTGAAGCTTATCAACGGGAGTTTCTGGACCTGTCCCGCTATGCTGAAGAAGACATTGCAACTGATGCTCGCAGACAGGAGAAGTTCCGTGATGGACTACAAGCTGACATCAAGCTCGCACTTCTAGTGCATGACTTCGCCGATTTCGCCACCTTGGTGAATAAGGCCATCAATGTCGAGACTGGTCTGCAGGAATACCAGAGCTCTCAGAGGCGCAACCGTGACACGGGCTCATCTTCGGGCCGCCCTCGCAGAAGCGAAAGATATGGATCCCGAACAGCATGTACCGTCCAAATGCACCTGCTCCAAGGAAATCTTATGCTGCACCGCGTCTGCCTCCTCCACCATCTAGGCAGTCAAAGCTACCAGCTCCCCCACCCGGGGCTCCTGTTCCCACTCCCGATAATGGTCTGTGCTACAAGTGTGGTCAACCGGGTCACTTTGCCAGGAACTGCTATCAGAATCAGAACCAGAATCAACTGGCCCTTCCAGCAGCTGGCCGTGGTAACAACCAGCCCCGCAACAACAATGCTAAGTCTTATGGTCGTGCTCATGCCAACCACGTTGATCTCAACGAAGCTCAAGACCAGCCTGCTACTGTGATGGGTACACTCATCGTAAATTCAGTACCAGCATCCGTTTTATTTGATACAGGAGCATCCCATTCATTCATATCAGCAGAATTTGCATTCCTGCATGGCATTAAATACGAAGAGATGAACACTCCGCTAGTGGTACACACCCCTGCGGGCCAATGTCAAACCTCTATGGTTAGTCACGACGTTCCTGTTGAAATTGAAGGACTGGAATTTCTTGTCTCTCCCATCGTACTAAAGTCCTGTAGCATTGATCTCATTCTGGGAATGAATTGGTTAAAAGCGCATACTGCTTCAATCGTTTGCACCACTAAGACCGTCCATCTGCTACACCCTTCAGATGAGATAGTTACTTACCAAGCCCATCTGGTGCAAAATGCCGAGGCAAGGCTCTATGCATTGAATGCATTGAACGCTGCACCACTCAAGGGCATTGAAAACATTCCCGTCGTGCGTGAATTCCTCGACGTCTTTCCTGAAGAACTTCCAGGGATTCCCCCTGCTAGAGCTGTCGAATTCATCATCGACTTGAAACCAGGCACCACTCCTATAGCCAAGCGACCCTACAAGATGCCGCCGCATGAACTCCTTGAGCTTAAGGAGGAAATCGACAATTCTCTTCACAAAGGATTCATTCGCCCAAGTTGCTCTCCTTGGGGAGCACCTTCTCTCTTTGTCAAGAAGAAGGATGGGACAAACCGGTTAGTTCAAGACTGCCGTCCTATAAACCAAGCTACCATTCAGAATAAATACCCTCTTCCTCGGATCAATGATCTGTATGATCAACTGGCGGGTTCGTCAGTGTTCTCTAAGCTCGACTTGAGGTTGGGTTACCACCAGATCCGTGTTCGCGAAGAGGATATCCCAAAGACCGCCTTCGTGACTCGCTATGGTTCATACGAGTACACCGTCATGTGTTTCGGTTTAACCAATGCTCCAGCCACCTTCTCTCGTCTGATGAACTATATATTCATGGATTACCTCGACAAGTTCGTCGTGGTTTATCTGGATGATATCCTGGTATTTTCCAAGAACGAAGAAGAACATGCTGAACATCTTTGACTTGTACTGGAAAAGCTACGAGAGCATCAACTATATGCCAAGTTCTCCAAATGTGAATTCTGGCTACCGGAAGTAACCTATCTTGGGCATGTCATCTCTAAGGATGGTATTGCCGTCAACCCCGAGCGAGTTCAGGCTATTCTCGATTGGACTCCTCCGAAGAACGTTAAGCAAGTCAGAAGTTTTCTCGGTCTCGCCAGCTATTGCCGTCGATTTGTCGAGAACTTCTCTAAGATCGCCAGGCCTCTGACTAACCTGTTGCATAAGGGTGTCAAGTTCCAATGGACAGACAAATGTCAGGAGAGTTTCCAGGCACTCAAAGACAAGTTGACTTCTGCCCCAGTTATAGCTCCACCTGATACTAAGAAGGACTTCGTCATTTACTGCGACGCTTCCCGTCAAGGATTAGGCTGTGTCCTAATGCAAGACCGCAAAGTGATTGCTTATGCCTCTCGGCAATTGCGCCCTCACGAAGAGAACTACCCAGTTCACGACCTCGAACTTGCTGCTGTCATTCATGCGCTGAAGCGGTGGCGACATTACCTTCTCGGTAATCGTTGCGAGATCTTCACTGACCACCAAAGTCTGAAGTATCTGTTTACTCAGCCAGACCTGAACCTCCGTCAGCAGAGATGGATGGAGCTTGTTGCAGACTTTGACTTGGGTATTTCCTATACGCCAGGCAAGGCTAATGTAATGGCTGATGCCTTGAGCCGCAAGTCTTACTGCAACCACCTCCAGGTTCACAAAGTTCAGCCCTCGCTTGTTGAAGAATTCAGGAAGCTGAACCTCCATATTGTTCCTCCGGGTGCACTCGCTCCCCCTCCTAAGGAGTTTGGCAAGGTGAACCTCCACGTTGTTACCCAGGGTTCCCTCAGTACCCTAGTTGCTAAACCAGGTCTCGTGGATAGCATCAAAAGGCTACAGAAGTATGACTCTGAAGCCCACAAGATTAAGCGCTACCTCGCAGAAGGAAAACCATCATTCTTCACTATTGCTGAAGATGGCACCTTATACTTCAAGGGCCGCCTAGTGGTGCCATGTGCAGAGAAAAACCTGGATATGACACAGGAAGTTATGATAGAAGCTCATGATACACCTCTATGTATCCATCCTGGTAGTACAAAGATGTACCAAGACATCCGTCAGAGATTCTGGTGGTCTAATATGAAGCAGGACATTGCTCGTTATGTTGCTGAGTGTGACGTTTGCCATCGTATCAAAGCAGAACATCAAAGGCCTGCTGGAACTCTGCAACCTATCTCTATTCCTGAATGGAAATGGGACCATGTTGAGATGGACTTCGTCACTGGATTTCCCAAATCACAGAAAGGTAATGATGCTATTCTTGTCGTCATTGACCGGCTTTCCAAAGTTGCACATTTCCTGGCGGTCAAAGAAACGATCACTGCTAGTCAGTTGGCAACGCTCTATATGTCCAGGATTGTTTCACTCCACGGTATTCCATTGGTTATCAGTTCAGACCGTGGCAGCTTATTCACTTCAAGATTCTGGGCAAGTTTCCAAGAAGCTATGGGAACTCATCTGTCATTCAGTACTGCGTTTCATCCTCAGTCGCAAGGGCAAGTTGAACGCGTCAACCAAGTTCTCGAAGACATGCTTCGAGCTTGTGTTATTTCCTTCGGCAAGAAATGGGAGGAATCTCTCCCGTATGCTGAGTTCTCTTATAATAATAGCTATCAAGCTAGTCTGAAGATGGCCCCCTTCGAAGTGTTATATGGACGAAAGTGCCGAACCCCTCTGAACTGGTCAGAAACTGGGGAACGTCCACTCTTCGGTCCGGATATTATCCAACATGCCGAAGAACAAGTCCGCATTATTCGCGAGAATCTCAAGACTGCTCAGTCACGTCAGAAGAGTCAGTATGACCGTCATCATAAAGACATGGTCTATCAACCTGGCAAAAAGGCTTATCTTCGGGTCACACCAATGAAGGGTGCTCACCGCTTCGGAATCAAGGGCAAACTAGCTCCTCGCTGTATTGGCCCATTCACTATTCTCGAAAGGCGTGGAAAAGTGGCATACCAACTGGAGCTACCGCCGAACCTTTCTCAGGTTCACGATGTGTTCCATGTGTCACAGCTCCGCCGTTGCTTCAAGGACCCAATCCGAGCTGTGGATCATGAAGTGCTCGAATTGCAGCAGGACCTCTCCTATAAGGAGCATCCGGTCCGCATTCTCGACCAAGCTGAACGCCGCACACGTCAGAAGGCGATCAAGTTTCTCAAGGTCTAGTGGTCGCACCATTCTGAAGATGAGGCCACTTGGGAACGCGAGGATCGTCTGCACGAAGAATACCCCGCACTGTTTCCTTCTACCTCCTAAATCTCGGGACGAGATTTCTTGTAGTGGAGGAGATTTGTAACGCCCGGATAATCATGCTACAGTAATCTCACGTTAATGATGGCACGTCACCTCTGTCACTGTAATTAATCTCGGGTTAATTCAAAACCGTTTCAAATTTAAATCCTAAATAAGTCAAACGACAAAAGTTTTCAAATATTAAAATAAAAATGTTCGGGAGATGCCATATTTTGCATAAGTAAATATGGTGTGGTAAACACATTTTTATGAAATGCCTAAATAGTTTAAATTGAAATAAAACAGAAAAGCAAATAAATAAAAGAAAAGAAATTACAAAAAAACAAAAAGAGGAGCCCCCCACTGGACCCTGGCCCAACTGGGCCAACCCCCAGGCCCAGCCGGCCGGCCACCCACCACCACCGACACCTTATCCACTCCCCCCACTCACCACCGACACCTCCTCCCACTCCCCCCACGAAAATATCCCCCTCCTCAGCCTCCCCCGATCTGGATCGGGAGGAGACCACCGAAGCCGCCGCCCCGGCCCCGTCGCCGCCCGCGCCAGTACGTCGCCGCCGCCCGGAGCGCTGCCTCGCCGGCCTGCCTTCGCCTCCTCGCCGGCCTGCACCGCGTCGCCGTCGTCCTCGCCTCCTCCCCGCGCCCCGCTGCCAATCCTCCTACGGCCCCAGTGAGCCCCGCCTCGCTCCCTCCCTCTCCCTCGTGCGCTCGCGCTCGTCGCCGCGCTCCCCGCGTTCGGCCCGCGCCCAGGCCGCGCGTCGCCCCGCCCGGCGTGCCTACACACGCGCCGTGGCCGCGCCCTCTCCCCCGTGAGCAACGCCCCTCCTCTCTCTCCCTCGCCCCCGCGCTCACCATTGCCCTCGCGCCCGTTGGCCGCGCCTGGGCTCGCCCCTGGTCACGCCCGCGACCGCGCTCACCGCGCCCCGCGACCACCGCCCCGCCCTCCGGCTCCCGACGCTTCTCCACCTCGGCCATGGCCTCGCCCTCCCCCGTCTCTCCCTCTGTCCCGTGGCCGCGCCACCGTGCCTGCCCCTCCGCGCCACTCCGACCGCACCGGCGCCACCCCTCGCCTCCACCCCCCGTGGCCCCTGGCCGCGCCGGCGAGCCCCGCCATCAGTGCCCTGGCGTCCTCGTCCCGCCCTGCGGGCGAGCGCTCACTCGGGTGCGCCCGCACCCGTGGACCAAACCCGATGTGCCCCCTGGGTCACTGCCAGGTGGGCCTCGCCCCCCCTGGGCCACTACCAGGTGGGCCTCGCCCCCACTGAGCCACTGCCCCCTGGGCCCGAACCCCCGTGGCCCTATGACATATGGGGCCCAGCCCACAGAACGAAAAGAAAAAAATGAAATGATTAAAATAATAATAATAATAATAATAATAAACTAATTAATAAAAATTAATGAATAAAAAATAAAATTAATAATAAACAAATAATAAGAATAAATTTAATTAATTAACTAAATTAATTAAGTTAATTAATCCTGTTTAAGTTAACCTAATTAGTTAATTAAATTAACTAAACATAGTTAATTAGCTAATAGCCCCTGACAGGTGGGACCCACCTGTCAGGTTGACCAGGTCAACGGTCAACGTTGACTGCTGACGTCAGCATGACCTCATGCTGATGTCATAAATCCAAATTTTGAATTAAATTAAATAATTAATTAAATTCCAGAAATTAATGAAAATCATATCTTTTAATCCGTAACTCGGATTAAAATATTTTCAACATGAAAGTTGCTCAGAACGACGAGACGAATCCGGATACGCAGCCCGTTCGTCCACCACACATCCCTAACCTATCAAACTCGCAACTTTCCCCCTCCGGTCCGTCTGTGCGAAAACGCAAAACATCGGGAATACTTTCCCGGATGTTCCCCCCCTTCGCCGGTACCACCTACTGTCGCGTTAGGGCACACCTAACACTGCTCATTGTCATGTCACGCATCGTCATGCTTATGTTTGCATTGTATTTACTGTTTCTTCCCCCTCTTCTCTCCGGTAGACTACGAGACCGACATTGCTGCTGCCCAGTTCGACTACGGAGTTGACGACCCCTCCTACTTGCCAGAGCAACCAGGCAAGCCCCCCCTTGATCACCAGATATCGCCTATTCTTCTCTATACTGCTTGCATTAGAGTAGTGTAGCATGTTACTGCTTTCCGATATCCTATCCTGATGCATAGCCTATCCTTGCTACTACTGTTATTACCTGTACCTGCAATCCTACATGCTTAGTATAGGATGCTAGTTTTCCATCAGTGGCCCTACATTCTTGTCCGTCTGCTGTGCTATACTATCGGGCCGTGATCACCTGGGCGGTGATCACGGGTATATACTTATATACTATATACATGACACATGTGGTGACTAAAGTCGGGTCGGCTCGTAGGAGTACCCGCAAGTGGATCTTTGTGGCGGAGCGACAGGGCAGGTTGAGACCGCCTAGGTGAGAGGTGGGCCTGGCCCTGGTCGGCGTTCGCGGATACTTAACACGCTTAACGAGATCTTGGTATTTGATCTGAGTCTGGCCATTTGGTCTATACGCACTAACCATCTACGCGGGAGTAGTTATGGGTATCCCGGCGTCGTGGTATCAGCCGAAGCCTTCGTGACGTCAGCGACTGAGTGGCGCGCGCCGTGTTGGACCGCTTTGACGTAACCGCCGTGATCGTGTGGGTTGCTAGGTCTGCTCACGGCCGCGTTCGCAACGTGCAGGTGTGCTATGGGCGATGGGCCCAGACCCCTGTGCGCTTAGGATTAGACCGGCGTGCTGACCGCTCTGTTGTGCCTAGGTGGGGCTGCGACGTGTTGATCTTACGAGGCCGGGCATGACCCAGAAAAGTGTGTCCGGCCAAATGGGATCGAGCGTGTTGGGTTATGTGGTGCACCCCTGCAGGGAAGTTTATCTATTCGAATAGCCGTGTCCCTCGGTAAAAGGATGACCCGGAGTTGTACCTTGACCTTATGACAACTAGAACCGGATACTGAATAAAATACACCCTTCCAAGTGCCAGATACATCCCGGTGATCGCTCTCTAACAGGGCGGCGAGGAGGGGATCGCCGGGTAGGATTATGCTATGCGATGCTACTTGGAGGACTTCAATCTACTCTCTTCTACATGCTGCAAGATGGAGATGGCCAGAAGCGTAGTCTTCAACAGGACTAGCTATCCCCCTTTTATTCTGGCATTCTGCAGTTCAGTCCACTGATATGCCCCTTTACACATATACCCATGCATATGTAGTGTAGCTCCTTGCTTGCGAGTACTTTGGATGAGTACTCACGGTTGCTTCTCTCCCTCTTTTTCCCCTTTCCTTTCTATCTGGTTGTCGCAACCAGATGCTGGAGTCCAGGAGCCAGACGCCACCGTCGACGATGACTCCTACGACACTGGAGGTGCCTACTACTACGTGCAGGCCGCTGACGACGACCAGGAGTAGTTAGGAGGATCCCAGGCAGGAGGCCTGCGCCTCGTTCGATCTGTATCCCAGTTTGTGCTAGCCTTCTTAAGGCAAACTTGTTTAACTTATGTCTGTACTCAGATATTGTTGCTTCCGCTGACTCGTCTATGATCGAGCACTTGTATTCGAGCCCTCGAGGCCCCTGGCTTGTATTATGATGCTTGTATGACTTATTTATGTTTTAGAGTTGTGTTGTGATATCTTCCCGTGAGTCCCTGATCTTGATCGTACACATTTGCGTGCATGATTAGTGTACGGTCAAATCGGGGGCGTCACAACTGGTCCGAATTGGACTAGGGAAAGGGGGCGCCCCCTTCCTTCCTTCTCCTTCTCACTTCCCTTTTTCCTATTCCCTGTGGGAGGTGGAATCCTACTAGGACTAAGGAGTCCTAGTAGGACTCCACACTTTGGGCACGCCCTATGAGGGCCGGCCTCCTCCTCCCTCCATCCTTTATATACGTGGCCAGGGGGCACCCCATAGACACACAAGTTGATCATTAATCTCTTAGCCGTGTGCGGTGCCCCCCTCCACCATAATCCACCTTGGTCATATCGTTGCAGTGCTTAGGCGAAGCCCTGCGCCGGTAGCTTCATCATCACCGTCATCACGCCGTCGTGCTGACGAAGCTCTCCATCGACACTCTGCTGGATCGTGAGTTCGTGGGACGTCACCGAGCCGAATGTGTGCAGATCGTGAAGGTGCCGTACTTTCGGTACTAGGATCGGTCGATCGTGAAGACGTACGACTACATCAACCGCGTTGTCATAACGCTTTCGCTTACGGTCTACGAGGGTACGTAGACAACACTCTTCCCTCTTGTTGCTATGCATCACCATGATCTTGCGTGTGCGTAGGAATTTTTTTGAAATTACTACGTTTCCCTACAGTGGCATCCGAGCCAGGTTTATGCGTAGATGTTATATGCACGAGTAGAACACAAGTGAGTTGTGGGCGATAATAGTCATACTGCTTACCAGCATGTCATACTTTGATTCGGCGGTATTGTTGGATGAAGCGGCCCGGACCAACATTATGCGTACGCTTACGCGAGACTGGTTCTACCGACGTGCTTCGCACACAGGTGGCTGGCGGGTGTCAATTTCTCCAACTTTAGCTGAATCGAGTGTGACTACGCCCGATCCTTGTTGAAGGTTAAAACAGCACATACTTGACGAAAAATCGTTGTGGTTTTAATGCGTAGGTAAGAACGGTTCTTGCTAAGCCCGTAGCAGCCACGTAAAACTTGCAACAACAAAGTAGAGGACGTCTAACTTGTTTTTGCGGGGCTTGTTGTGATGTGATATGGTCAAGACGTGATGAGATATAAGTTGTTGTACGAGATGATCATGTTTTGTTGAAGTTATCGGCAACTGGCAGAAGCCTTATGGTTGTCTCTTTATTGCATAAGATGCAAGCGCCAAATAATTGTTTTACTTTATCGCTATGCGATAGCAATAGTTGCAAGAGCAATAGTTGGCGAGACGACCATGTGACGACACGTTGATAGAGATCAAGATGATGGAGATCACGGTGTCATGCCGGTGACGATAGAGATCATGACGGTACTTTGGAGATGGAGATCAAAGGCGCAAGATGATCATGGCCATATCATGTCACATATTTTGATTGCATGTGATGTTTATCTTTTATACATCTTATTTTGCTTAGTTCGGCGGTAGCTTTATAAGATGATCCCTTACTAAAAGTTCAAGATATAAGTGTTCTCCCTGAGTATGCACCGTTGCGACAGTTCTTCGTGCCGAGACACCACGTGATGATCGGGTGTGATAAGCTCTACGTTCACATACAACGGGTGCAAGCCAGTTTTGCACACGCAGAATACTTGGGTTAAACTTGACAAGCCTAGCATATGCAGATATGGCCTCGGAACACTGAGACCGAAAGGTCGAGTGTGAATCATATAGTAGATATGATCAACATAGTGATGTTCACCATTGAAAACTAATCCATCTCACGTGATGATCGGACATGGTTTAGTTGATATGGATCACGTGATCACTTAGATGATTAGAGGGATGTCTATCTAAGTGGGAGTTCTTAAGTAATATGATTAATTGAACTTTAAATTTATCATGAACTTAGTCCTGGTAGTATTAGCATATCTATGTTGTAGATCAATGGCTCGCGTTTAGCTCCCCTTTTTATTTTTGATATGTTCCTAGAGAAAACTAAGTTGAAAGATGTTAGTAGCAATGATGCGGATTGGATCCGTGATCTGAGAATTATCCTCATTGCTGCACAGAAAAATTATGTCCTTGCCGCTAGGTGACAGACCGATTGCAGGAGCAGATGCAGACGTTATGAACGTTTGGCAAGCTCGATATGATGACTACTTGATAGTTTAGTGCACCATGCTTTACGTCTTAGAATCGAGGCTTCAAAGACGTTTTGAACGCCACGAAGCATATGAGATGTTCCAAGAGTTGAAATTAGTATTTCAGACTCATGCCTATGTCGAAAGGTATGAGACCTTTGACAAGCACTTTGCCTACAAGATGGAGGAGAATTGCTCAGCTAGTAAGCATGTGCTCAGAATGTCTGAGTACTACAATCACTTGAATCAAGTGGGAGTTAATCTTCCAGATAAGATAGTGATTGACAGAGTTCTCTAGTCACTATCACCAAGTTACTAGAACTTCGTGATGAACTATAATATGCAAGGGATAATGGAAATGATTCCCAAGCTCTTCGTGATGCTGAAATCGACGAAGGTAGAAATCAAGAAAAGCATCAAGTGTTGATGGTTGACATGACCACTAGTTTCAAGAAAAGGGCAAAGGGAAGAAGGGGAACTTCATGAAGAATGGCAAGAAAGTTGCTGCTCAAGTGAAGAAGCCCAAGTCTGGACCTAAGCCTGAGACTAAGTGCTTCTACTGCAAAGGGACTGGTCACTAGAAGCAGAACTGCCCCAAGTATTTGGCGGATAAGAAGGATGGCAAAGTGAACAAAGGTATATTTGATATACATTTTATTGATGTGTACTTTACTAGTGTTTATAGCAACCCCTCAGTATTTGATACTAGTTCAGTTGCTAAGATTAGTAACTCGAAACGGGAGTTGCAGAACGAAGAGAGACTAGTTAAGGGTGAAGTGACGATGTGTGTTGGAAGTGGTTCCAAGATTGATATGATCATCATCGCACACTCCCTATACTTTCGGGATTAGTGTTGAACCTAAATAAATGTTATTTGGTGTTTGCGTTAAGCATGAATATGATTTGATCATGTTTATTGCAATATGGTTATTCATTTAAAGTCAGAGAATAATTGTTGTTCTGTTTACATGAATAAAACCTTCAATGATCATACACCCAAGGTGAATGGTTTATTGAATCTCGGTCATAGTGATACACATATTCATAATATTGAAGCCAAAAGATGCAAAGTTAATAATGATAGTGCAACTTATTTGTGGCACTGCTATTTAGGTCATATTGGTGTAAAGCGCATGAAGAAAATCCATGCTGATGGGCTTTTGGAATCACTTGATTATGAATCAGTTGATGCTTGCGAACCATGCCTCATGGGAAAGATGACTAAGACTCCGTTCTCCGGAACAATGGAGCGAGCAATAGACTTGTTGGAAATAATACATACTGATGTATGCAATCCGATGAGTGTTGAGGCCCGCGGCAGGTATCGTTATTTTCTGACCTTCACGGATGATTTGAGGAGATATGGGTATATCTAGTTGATGAAACATAAATCTGAAACATTTGAAAAGTTCAAATAATTTCAGAGTGAAGTGGAAAATCATCTTAACAAGAAAATAAAGTTTCTATGATCTGATCGTGGAGGAGAATATTTGAGTTACGAGTTTGGTCTTCATTTGAAACAATGCGAAATAGTTTCGCAACTCACGCCACCTGGAACACCACAGCGTAATGGTGTGTCCGTACATCATAACCGTACTTTATTAGATATGGTGCAATCTATGATGTCTCTCATCGATTTACCACTATCGTTTTGGGGTTATGCATTAGAGACAGCTGCATTCATGTTGAATAGGGCACCATCTAAATCCGTTGAGATGACACCATATGAACCGTGGTTTGGCAAGAAACCAAAGTTGTCGTTTCTTAAAGTTTGGGGTTGCGATGCTTATGAGAAAAAGTTTCATCCTGATAAGCTCAAACCCAAATCGGAGAAATGTGTCTTCATAAGATACCCAAAGGAGACAGTTGGGTACACCTTCTATCACAGATCCGAAGGCAAGACATTCGTTGCTAAGAATGGATCCTTTCTAGAGAAGGAGTTTCTCTCGAAAGAAGTGAATGGGAGGAAAGTAAAACTTGATGAGGTAATTGTACCTTCTCCCGAATTGGAAAGTAGTTCATCACAGAAATCAGTTCCAGTGATGCCTACACCAATAAGTGAGGAAGTTAATGATGATGATCATGAAACTTCATATCAAGTTACTACCGAACCTCGTAGGTTAACCAGATTACGATCCGCACCAGAGTGGTATGGTAATCCTATTCTGGAGGTCATGTTACTTGACCATGACGAACCTACGAACTATGAGGAAGCGATGATGAGTCCAGATTCCGCGAAATGGCTTGAGGCCATGAAATCTGAGATGGGATCCATGTATGAGAACAAAGTGTGGACTTTGGTTGACTATTCCGATGATCGGCAAGCCATAGAAAATAAATGGATCTTCAAGAGGAAGATGGACACTGATAGTAGTGTTACTATCTACAAAGCTAGACTTGTCGAAAAAGGTTTTTGACAAAGTTCAAGGTGTTGACTACGATGAGATTTTCTCACCCGTAGCGATGCTTAAGTCTGTCCGAATCATGTTAGCAATTGCCGCATTTTATGATTATGAAATTTGGCAAATGGATGTCAAAACCGCATTCCTTAATGGATTTCTTAAAGAAAAGTTGTATATGATGCAACCAGAAGGTTTTGTCAATCCTAAAGGTGCTAACAAAATGTGCAAACTCCAGCGATCCATCCATGGACTGGTGCAAAGCATCTTAGAGTTGGAATATACGCTTTGATGAGTTGATCAAAGCATATAGTTTTATACAGACTTGCGATGAAGCCTGTATTTACAAGAAAGTGAGTGGGAGCACTACAACCTTTCTGATAAGTATATGTGAATGACATATTATTGATCGGAAATGATGTAGAATTTTCTGAAAAGCATAAAAGGAGTGTTTTAAAGGAGTTTTTCAAAGAAAGACCTCGATGAAGCTGCTTACATATTGAGCATCAAGATCTATAGAAATAGATCAAGATGCTTGATAAGTTTTTTCAATGAGTAAATACCTTGACAAATTTTTGAAATAGTTCAAAATGGAACAGTCAAAGAAGGAGTTCTTGCCTGTATTGCAAGGTGTGAAATTGAGTAAGACTCAAAGCCCGACCACGACAGAAGATAGAAAGAGAATGAAAGTCATTCCCTATGCCTCAGCCATAGGTTCTATAAAGTATGCCATGTTGTGTACCAGATCTATTGTATACCCTACACTGAGTTTGGCAAGGGAGTACAATAGTGATCTAGGAGTAGATCACTGGACAACGGTCAAAATTATCCTTAGTGGAATAAGGATATGTTTCTCGATTATGGAGGTGACAAAAAGTTCATCGTAAAGGGTTACGTCGATGCAAGTTTTGACACTGATCCAGATGACTCTAAGTCTCAATCTGGATACATATTGAAAGTGGGAGCAATTAGCTAGAGTATCTCCATGCAGAGCATTCTTGACATAGAAAATTGCAAAATACATACGGATCTGAATATGGCAGACCCGTTGACTAAACTTCTCTCACAAGCAAAACATGATCACACCTTAGTACTCTTTGGGTGTTAATCACATGGCGATGTGAACTAAGATTACTGACTCTAGTAAAACCTTTGAGTGTTGGTCACATGCCGATGTGAACTATGGGTGTTAATCACATGGTGATGTGAACTATTGGTGTTAAATCACATGGCGATGTGAACTAGATTATTGACTCTATTGCAAGTGGGAGGCTGAAGGAAATATGCCCTGGAGGCAATAATAAAGTTATTATTTATTTCCTTTTTTCATGATAATGTTTATTATTCATGCTAGAATTGTATTAACCGGAAACTTAGTACATGTGTGGATACATAGACAAACAGAGTGTCACTAGTATGCCTCTACTTGACTAGCTCGTTGAATCAAAGATGGTTAAGTTTCCTAGCCATAGATATGAGTTCTCATTTGATTAACGGGATCACATCATTAAAGAATGATGTGATTGACTTGACCCATTCCATTAGCTTAGCACTTGATCGTTTAGTATATTGCTATTGCTTTCTTCATGACTTATACATGTTCCTATGACTATGAGATTATGCAACTCCCGGATACCGGAGGAACACTTTGTGTGCTACCAAACGTCACAACGTAATTGGGTGATTATAAAGGTGCTCTACAGGTGTCTCCGATGATACTTGTTGAGTTGGCATAGATCGAGATTAGGATTTGTCACTCCGATTGTCGGAGAGGTATCTCTGGGCCCTCTCGGTAATGCACATCACTATAGGCCTTGCAAGCAATGTGATTAATGAGTTAGTTGCGGGATGATGCATTACGAAACGAGTAAAGAGACTTGCTGATAACGAGATTGAACTAGGTATTGAGATACCGACGATCGAATCTCGGGCAAGTAACATACCGATGACAAAGGGAACAACGTATGTTGTTATGCGGTTTGTCCGATAAAGATCTTTGTAGAATATGTAGGAACCAATATGAGAATCTAGTTTCCGCTATTGGTTATTGACCGGAGATGAGTCTCGGTCATGTCTACATAGTTCTCGAACCCGTAGGGTCCGCACGCTTAACGTTATGTGACGATTTGTATTATGAGTTATGTGATTTGATGACTGAAGTTTGTTTGGAGTTCCGGATGGGATCGGGGACATTACGAGAAGTCTCGAAATGGTCGAGACGTAAAGATCGATATATTGGAAGGCTATATTCGGACATCGGAAAGGTTCCGAGTGATTCGGGTATTTTTCGGAGTTCCGGAGAGTTACGGGAATTCGTATTGGGCCTTAATGGGCCATACGGGAAAGGAGAGAAAGGCCTCAAGGGTGGCCGTGCCCCTTCCCCATTGACTGGTCCGAATTGGACTAGGGAAAGGGGGCGGCCCCTTCCTTCCTTATCCTTCTCCCTTCCCTTTTTCCTATTCCATGTGGGAGGTGGAATCCTATTAGGACTAGGGAGTCCTAGTAGGACTCCACACTTTGGGCGCGCCCTATGAGGGCAGGCCTCCTCCTCCCTCCATCCTTTATATACGTGGCCAGGGGCACCCCATAGACACACAAGTTGATCATTGATCTCTTAGCCTGTGTGGTGCCCCCCTCCACCATAATCCACCTCGGTCATATCGTTGCAGTGCTTAGGCGAAGCCCTGCGCCGGTAGCTTCATCATCACCATCATCACGCCGTCGTGCTGAAGAAGCTCTCCCTCGACACTCTGCTGGATCGTGAGTTCGTGGGACGTCACCGAGCCAAACGTGTGCAGATCGCGGAGGTGTCGTACTTTCGGTACTAGGATTGGTCGATCGTGAAGACGTACGACTACATCAACCGCGTTGTCATAACGCTTCCGCTTACGGTCTACGAGGGTACGTAGACAACACTCTCCCCTCTCGTTGCTATGCATCACCATGATCTTGCGTGTGCGTAGGATTTTTTTTGAAATTACTACATTTCCCTACAGCATGGAATAAAATGTGCCATTTTAGAGAATCGGTCCACAACAACAAACACGAAATCTTTGACATTTCTAGTCCTAGGCAAACCAAACACAATATTTATGCTAATATCTTCCCATGGGTGATATGGAATTGGAAGGGGCATATAGAGGCCATGAGATTGAGCTTTAGACTTAGCTTTGCGACATGTAGAGCATCGGTTGGTGTAGCGGTCGACGTCGCGGAACATCTTGGGCCAAAAATAGTTCTTGGGGAGCGTAGTGATACGTCTCCAACGTATCTATAATTTTTGATTGCTTCATGCTATATTATATTCTGTTTTGGATGATTAATGGGCTTTGTTATACACTTTTATATTATTTTTGGGACTAACCTATTAACCGGAGGCCCAGCCCAAATTGCTGTTTTTTTCCTATTTCAGAGTTTCGCGGAAAAAGAATATCAAACGGAGCCCAAACGGAATGAAACCTTCGGGAACGTGAATTTCGGAACAAACGTGATCCAGAGGACTTGGACCCTACGTCAAGAAAGCAACAAGGAGGGCACGAGGTAGGGGGGCGCGCCTACCCCCCCAGGCGTGCCCTCCACCCTTGTGGGGCCCACGTTGCTCCACCGACGTACTTCTTCCTCCTATATATACGTACGTACCCCCAAACCAACAGAAGCATCCACGAAAACCTAATTCCAGCACCGCAACCTTCTGTACCCGTGAGATCCCATCTTGGGGCCTTTTCCGGCGTCCTGCCGGAGGGGACGTTGATCACGGAGGGCTTCTACATCAACATCATATCCTCTCCGATGATGTGTGAGTAGTTTACCTCAGACCTTCGGGTCTATAGTTATTAGCTAGATGGCTTCTTCTTTCTCTTTGGATCTCAATACAAAGTTCTCCACGATTCTCGTGGAGATCTATTCGATGTAATCTTCTTTTGCGGTGTCTTTGTTGAGACCGATGAATTGTGGGTTTATGATCAAGTTTATCTATGAACAATATTTGAATCTTCTCTGAGTTCTTTTATGTATGATTGGTTATCTTTGCAAGTCTCTTCGAATTATCAGTTTGGTTTGGCCTACTAGATTGATCTTTGTTGCAATGGGAGAAGTGCTTAGCTTTGGGTTCAATCTTGCGGTGTCCTTTCCCAGTGACAGCAGGGGCAGCAAGGCACGTATTGTATTGTTGCCGTCGAGGATAACAAGATGGGGTTTATATCATATTGCATGAGTTTATCCCTCTACATCATGTCATCTTACTTAAAGCGTTACTCTGTTCTTATGAACTTAATACTCTAGATGCATGCTGGATAGCGGTCGATGTGTGGAGTAATAGTAGTAGATGCAGGCAGGAGTCGGTCTACTTGTCACGGACGTGATGCCTATATACATGATCATACCTAGATATTCTCATAACTATGCTCAATTCTATCAATTGCTCAACAGTAATTTGTTCACCCACCGTAATACTTATGCTCTCGAGAGAAGCCACTAGTGAAACCTATGGCCCCCGGGTCTATTTTCCATCATATTAATCTTCCAACACTTAGCTATTTTTATTTCCTTTTATTTTACTTTGCATATTTATTATAAAAATACCAAAAATATTATCTTAGCATATCTATCAGATCTCACTTTCGTAAGTGACCGTGAAGGGATTGACAACCCCTTTATTGCGTTGGTTGCGAGGCTTCTATTTGTTTGTGTAGGTGCGAGGGACTTGTGCGTGGCCTCCTACTGGATTGATACCTTGGTTCTCAAAAACTGAGGGAAATACTTACGCTACTTTGCTGCATCGCCTTTCCTCTTCAAGGGAAAACCAACACAGTGCTCAAGAGGTAGCAAGAAGGATTTCTGGCGCCGTTACCGGGGAGTCTACGCAAAAGTCAACATACCAAGTACCCATCACAAACTCTTATCTCCCGCATTACATTATTTGCCATTTGCCTCTCGTTTTCCTCTCCCCCACTTCACCCTTGCCGTTTTATTCGCCTCTTTTCCGTTCGCCTTCTTCCCGTATGTCTATTTGTTTCCACGTGCCTTTTATTTGCTTGCATCTTTGCTTGCCAAAAACCTATTGATATGGATCCACTTAAAGTGTTCTACTTGGATCATCTTCGATCCTTATGCGCTCGTGCTGAAACCCCAACTAGCCTAGTTGATGGGAAATCTTTAGATGAGCATGCTCATTTTGTGCGTCACCGTTTGTCTGAAAAAGGGAGACTCTTATGGAATCAATAAACAAATTGCTGTGTTATGCTTGGAATCTTTGTGAAATTTGTGATATTACTTGTTGCTCTAAGAACCCTAAAAAACACCTTCCCTACCTATGTGAGTTTAATGAAAATGAAATCTTATCTTCTTATGCAAAGGGTGTTTATAGCTACTATGATATCGAACAAATTGAAGAATTTGTTGCTTTTAAGGGCACTTATGAAGTTGCTTCTTTGATTGAAAAGTATGATACTACTCTTTACGAATCTGAAAATTGTGACATACTTGAATATTTCTATGAAAACTATGCTCATAATGTCTATGTCAAAGAATTTATTGAAAGAATGACCGTTGCTTCTAAAGAAAATAATGATATGCACGAATCTATAGATAATTATGATTCCGATGATTTGATTGAAATATCCCTTGATGAACATGATGCTTGCTATCCTTGTGGCCATGATGCCAATATTTATGAAGATGAATTTGCTATAGTTCCTTACGTTAAACATGAGATCGTTGCTATTGCACCCATACTTGGTAGTTCCTTCGATGAAAAGCATGATTGCAATAATTTTACTATAAATTTTCTTGATGTCAATTGTGCTAATATTATGCAAAACCCCAAGCTTGGGGATGCTAGTTTTTCTATGTCTACTACTTGTTGCAATGATCATGATTGGGGTGATTCTTCTTATGATCTTGAAAATTTATTTAAGCCCCATGATGAATATGAGATTGATAATAGTGTTTGCAATAATATTGAAAGTGGGTTTGGAAGAGTGTCAACTTTAGATCCCACATATTTGGAGAATGTTCAATCTTATGGTATTTTTGATAAAAGTGGGTTTGGAGAGGTCATGACTTTAGTTAATGATAATCCCACTATTTTGGAAGAGTGTCAACTTTGCATGCATGTGGGTCGTGTTGAGAATATGTTATGTGATAGCTATATTGTTGAATTTTCTTATGATCCTACATGTAATTATTATGAGAGAGGAAAATATGGTTGTAGAAATTTTTATCTTACTAAATTACCTCTCGTTATGTTGAGATTGCTATCGTCTCTTTCTTCTTCCTTGCATATGCTAATTTTTGCTTGCTATGATAATTTGTTTGCCTATAAGATGCCTATGCATAGGAAGTATGTTAGACTTAGATGTGTTTTTCATGTGTTTCATGATGCTCTCTTTGTGCTTTAATTCTTGTCTTTGATGTGAGCATCATGAAAATTATCAATGCCTAGCTAGGGGCATTAAACGATAGCGCTTGTTGGGAGGCAACCCAATTTTATTTCAGTTTTTTGCCTTTTGCTTCTGTTTAGGAATAAATATTTGATCTAGCCTCTGGTTAGATTTGTTTTTATGTTTTAATTATTTTTGTGCCAAGTTTAACCTATAGGAACTTCTTGGATGTTAGTTATTTGATCTTGCTGAAAATTCCAGAAACTTTCCGTTCACGAAAACAATTGTTAAAAATCACCAGAACGTGATAAAATATTGATTCCAATTGCAGAAGATCAATAAACAAATTTTATAGGTTTTCCTATTTTGGCTGATTTTTTGGAGTTCCGGAAGTTTGCGTTAGTTACAAATTACTACAGACTGTTCTGTTTTTTGACAGATTCTGTTTTTCGTGTGTTGTTTGCTTATTTTGATGAATCTATGGCTAGTAAAATAGTTTATAAACCATAGAGAAGTTGGAATACAGTAGGTTTAACACCAATATATATAAAGAATGAGTTCATTACAGTACCTTGAAGTGGTGTTTTGCTTTCTTTCGCTAACGGAGCTCACGAGAATTTCTGTTAAGTTTTGTGTTGTGAAGTTTTCAAGTTTTGGGTAAAAGATTTGATTGATTATGGAACAAGGAGTGGCAAGAGCCTAAGCTTGGGGATGCCCATGGCACCCCGAGATAATCTAAGGACACCAAAAAGCCAAAGCTTGGGGATGCCCCGGAAGGCATCCCCTCTTTCGTCTACTTCCATCGGTAACTTTACTTGGAGCTATATTTTTATTCACCACATGATATGTGTTTTGCTTGGAGCGTCTTGTCTTTGCTTCTTAGTTTACCACAATCATCTTTGCTGTACACACCTTTTGAGAGAGACACACATGATTCGAAATTTGTTAGAATACTCTATGCGCTTCACTTATATCTTTTGAGCTATATAGTTTTTGCTCTAGTACTTCACTTATATCTTTTAGAGCACGGCGGTGGATTTGTTTTATAGAAAATATTATTCTCTCATGATTCACTTATATTATTTTGAGAGTCTTAAACAGCATGGTAATTTGCATAAATAGGGAAATTAATCCTAATAGGCTAAGTATTCAAGAAAAACTTTCTTATGAGTGTGCTGAATACTAAGAGAAGTTTGATGCTTGATGATTGTTTTGAGATATGGAGGTAGTGATATTAAAGTTGTGCTAGTTGAGTAGTTGTGAAATTAAGAAATACTTGTGTTGAAGTTTGCAAGTCTCGTAGCATGCACGTATGGTAAACGTTATGTAACAAATTTGAAACATGAGGTGTTCTTTGATTGTCTTCCTTATGAGTGGCGGTCGGGGACGAGCGATGGTCTTTTCCTACCAATCTATCCCCCTAGGAGCATGCGCGTAGTGCTTGGTTTTTGATGACTTGTAGATTTTTGCAATAAGTATGTGAGTTCTTTATGACTAATGTTGAGTCCATGGATTATACGCACTCTTACCCTTCCATCATTGCTAGCCTCTTCGGTACCGTGCATTGCCCTTTCTCACATTGAGAGTTGGTGCAAACTTCGCCGGTGCATCCAAACCCCGTGATATGATACGCTCTATCACACGTAAACCTCCTTATATGTTCCTCAAAACAGCCACCATACCTACCTATTATGGCATTTCCATAGCCATTCCGAGATATATTGCCATGCAACTTTCCACCGTTCTGTTTATCATGACACGTTCATCATTGTCATATTGCTTTGCATGATCATGTAGTTGACATCGTATTTGTGGCAAAGCCACCGTTCAAATTTTTTCATACATGTCACTCTTGATTCATTGTCTATCCCGGTATACCGCCGGAGGCATTCATATAGAGTCATACCTTGTTCTAGTATCGAGTTGTAATCATTGAGTTGTAAATAAATAGAAGTGTGATGATCATCATACATAGAGCATTGTCCCAATAAAAAAGAAGAAAAATAAAAAGGGACAATGCTACTATCCTTTTTCCACACTTGTGCTTCAAAGTAGCACCATGGTCTTCATGATAGAGAGTCTCTTGTTTTGTCACTTTCATATACTAGTGGGAATTTTTTGTTATAGAACTTGGCTTGTATATTCCAACAATGGGCTTCCTCAAAAGCCCTAAGTCTTCATGAGCAAGCAAGTTGGATGCACACCCACTTAGTTTCTTTTGTTGAGCTTTTATGCATTTATAGCTCTAGCGCATCCGTTGCATGGCGATCCCTACTCCTTGCATTAACATCAATCGATGGGCATCTCCATAGCCCGTTGATTAGCCGCGTTGATGTAAGACTTTCTCCTTTTTTGTCTTCTCCACATAACCCCCATCATTATATTCTATTCCACCCATAGTGCTATATCCATGGCTCACGCTCATGTATTGCGTGAAGGTTGAAAAAGTTTGAGATTACTAAAGTATGAAACAATTGCTTGGCTTGTCATCGGGGTTGTGCATGATGAGAGCATTCTTTTGTGACGACAAGGAGCATGACTAAACTATATGATTTTGTAGGGATGAACTTTCTTTGGCCATGTTATTTTGAGAAGACATAATTGCTTAGTTAGTATGCTTGAAGTATTATTACTTTTATGTCAATATTAAACTTTTATCTTGAATCTTTCGGATCTGAATATTCATACCACAATTAAGAGGGTTACATTAAAAAATTATGCCAAGTAGCATTCCACATAAAATTCTGTTTTTATCATTTACCTACTCGAGGACGAGCAGGAATTAAGCTTGGGGATGCTTGATACGTCTCCAACGTATCTATAATTTTTGATTGCTTCATGCTATATTATATTCTGTTTTGGATGATTAATGGGCTTTGTTATACACTTTTATATTATTTTTGGGACTAACCTATTAACCGGAGGCCCAGCCCAAATTGCTGTTTTTTTCCTATTTCAGAGTTTCGCGGAAAAAGAATATCAAACGGAGCCCAAACGGAATGAAACCTTCGGGAACGTGAATTTCGGAACAAACGTGATCCAGAGGACTTGGACCCTACGTCAAGAAAGCAACAAGGAGGGCACGAGGTAGGGGGGCGCGCCTACCCCCCCAGGCGTGCCCTCCACCCTTGTGGGGCCCACGTTGCTCCACCGACGTACTTCTTCCTCCTATATATACGTACGTACCCCCAAACCAACAGAAGCATCCACGAAAACCTAATTCTAGCACCGCAACCTTCTGTACCCGTGAGATCCCATCTTGGGGCCTTTTCCGGCGTCCTGCCGGAGGGGACGTTGATCACGGAGGGCTTCTACATCAACATCATATCCTCTCCGATGATGTGTGAGTAGTTTACCTCAGACCTTCGGGTCTATAGTTATTAGCTAGATGGCTTCTTCTTTCTCTTTGGATCTCAATACAAAGTTCTCCACGATTCTCGTGGAGATCTATTCGATGTAATCTTCTTTTGCGGTGTCTTTGTTGAGACCGATGAATTGTGGGTTTATGATCAAGTTTATCTATGAACAATATTTGAATCTTCTCTGAGTTCTTTTATGTATGATTGGTTATCTTTGCAAGTCTCTTCGAATTATCAGTTTGGTTTGGCCTACTAGATTGATCTTTGTTGCAATGGGAGAAGTGCTTAGCTTTGGGTTCAATCTTGCGGTGTCCTTTCCCAGTGACAGCAGGGGCAGCAAGGCACGTATTGTATTGTTGCCGTCGAGGATAACAAGATGGGGTTTATATCATATTGCATGAGTTTATCCCTCTACATCATGTCATCTTACTTAAAGCGTTACTCTGTTCTTATGAACTTAATACTCTAGATGCATGCTGGATAGCGGTCGATGTGTGGAGTAATAGTAGTAGATGCAGGCAGGAGTCGGTCTACTTGTCACGGACGTGATGCCTATATACATGATCATACCTAGATATTCTCATAACTATGCTCAATTCTATCAATTGCTCAACAGTAATTTGTTCACCCACCGTAATACTTATGCTCTCGAGAGAAGCCACTAGTGAAACCTATGGCCCCCGGGTCTATTTTCCATCATATTAATCTTCCAACACTTAGCTATTTTTATTTCCTTTTATTTTACTTTGCATATTTATTATAAAAATACCAAAAATATTATCTTAGCATATCTATCAGATCTCACTTTCGTAAGTGACCGTGAAGGGATTGACAACCCCTTTATTGCGTTGGTTGCGAGGCTTTTATTTGTTTGTGTAGGTGCGAGGGACTCGTGCGTGGCCTCCTACTGGATTGATACCTTTGTTCTCAAAAACTGAGGGAAATACTTACACTACTTTGCTGCATCACCCTTTCCTCTTCAAGGGAAAACCAACGCAGTGCTCAAGAGGTAGCACATAGCTAATGTCTTGTCGCGTCCAAAGTGTCCCATTAGTCCTCCGCCATGAGATTCTTGCAAAAGAAACAAACGAAGAGAAGACTCAGGGATGCATAGTTTGTTAGCTCTCATAAGATAACCATCTTTGATGTAATAGCGTTCCAAAGATGTATGCGCCAAACACTTGGCATAAGGAATAGCAAAAGTAGGATCATGCGCATACAAGTCTTTTATGTGCTCAAAGCCAATGACATTCAATTCAAGTTGAGTAACAAGCATGCATGTACGGGGAAGTGCATCCGCCACAACATTTTCCTTGCCTTCTGTATACTTGATGACATAGGGAAATGACTCAATGAATTCACTCCATTTAGCATGACACTTGTTCAACTTAGTTTGACCCTTAAGATATTTAAGCATTTCATGATCGATATGAATGACAAATTCATGAGGACAAAGATAATGTTCCCATTCATGCAAAACTCGCACTAAAACATATAACTCTTTGTCATAGATGGGGTAGTTGAGTTGCGCTCCGGAAAGTTTCTTACTAAAGTAAGCTATGGGGCGCTTCTCTTGCGTTAACACACCTCCTATGCCATTACCACTAGCATCGCAATGAATTTCAAAAGGTTTGTCAAAGTTGGGTAATGCGAGCACGGGAGCATGAGTAAGCAAATTCTTAAGCTCATTAAATGCGGTATCTTGGGATGGTCGCCAAACAAAGGGCGCATTCTTCTTAATCAAAGCATGCAAAGGTGAAGCAATTGTGCTAAAATCCTTCACGAATCGACGATAAAAACCCGCTAGACGAAGAAAACTACGCACTTGTTGCAAGTTGGTTGGTTCGGGCCAAGTTTTAATAGCATTGATCTTAGATTCATCGACATGAACACCCTTAGAAGACACAACAAAACCCAAGAAAACAAGTTTATCAACACCGAAAAGACATTTGTCCATATTAGCATAAAGGTGCTCTTTTCTTAGAGTTTGCAGCACGGTTCGAAGGTGGGTGACACAGACTTTTAGAGATTTTCTAAACACAAGAATATCGTCAAAGTAGACCACAACAAATACACCAATATAGGGTCGAAAAACAAAATTCATGAGTCGCATGAAGGTACCGGATGCTTCGGATAAACCCATTGGCATAACAAGCCATTCATATAAGCCAAACTTGGTCTTAAATGCGGTTTTCCATTCATCACCTTCTTGGATGCGTATTTGATAGTAGCCACTTTTAAGGTCAATTTTAGAGAAAATGGTGGCTCCTCTATGCTCATCTAGCATATCATCTAGGCGTGGAATGGGGTAACGATAACGCACGGTAATAGCATTGATAGGACGACAATCGGAACACATGCGATATGTACCATCTCTCTTGGGAACAAGGATGACCGGTATGGCACAAGGGCTCAAACTTTCTTATACATGGCCATTGTCGATGAGGTGTTGTACTTGCCGTTGGATCTCCTTAGTTTCCTCGGGGTTGACACGGTAGGGAGCCTTGTTAGGAAGGGGTGCTCCGGGGATGAGGTCGATTCGGTGCTCGATTCCTCGTAGTGGTGGTTGACCTGGAGGTAGCTCCTCGGGGAATACATCTTGGAATTCCTGCAATAGAGAAGATAACACTAACGGTAGATGATAATCCCCAAGTGAAGGGAATCATCGTAGCAATTTCCAAAGGTGGAAGTGATAAGTATGGAGTGTCGAACCCACAAGGAGCTAAAGGTAAGATCAATATTCTCTCAAGCCCTATCTGCCACTGATACGACTCTACGTATACCGAACGTTTGCTTCCAACTAGAAACGAGAAATAAAACTACGTTGTGGGTATGAAAAGGATAACTTTGCATGATATCGGAGAGCTAAAATATAAAAGTAGGTGTTGTTATCATAAAGTTAGAATATATTACTAAATATTATAAATAGCGAGTGTGGAATAATGATGGACCGGTGTGCGGAATTGTCCTAGGCAATTGTTAACAAGACCGGTAGTCGTCATTGCAATTTCATATGAGGGAGAGGCATAAGCTAACATACTTTCTCTACTTGGATCATATGCACTTATGATTGGAACTCTAGCAAGCATCCGCAACTACTAAAGATCATTAAGGTAAAACCCAACCATAGCATTAAAGTATCAAGTCCTCTTTATTCCCATACGCAACAACCCCCTTACTCGGGTTTGTGTTTCAGTCACTCACCAACCCACTATAAGAGAATCATGAACGTATTGCAACACCCTACAGCGGGAATCCCTCACGCTTGCACGACACGGAGGGCACCATAGGACAACACCAAAATAAAACATACAACTCGTACCAATCTAGATCATCAATCAACCCAAAGACAAAGTATATCTACTCAAAACATCATAGGATGGCAACACATCATTGGATCATAATATGTGGCATAAAGCACCATGTTCAAGTAGGGATTACAGTGGGGTGCGGGAGAGTGGACCACGTAAAAGAGATGAGGATGGTGATGATGATGGTGATGTTGATGAAGACGATCACCGCGGCGATGATTCCCCTCCCGATGGCACTCCGGCGCAACTGAGAGAGAGGAGGAGAGGTTCTCCCCCTTGTGCTTCCTCCTCCATGCCCTCCCCCCTGGATGGGGAGAGGTTCTCCCTCTGGTCCTTGGCCTTCATGGCGATGATGGCCTCTCCGGGATCCTCGTCCATGGCCACCGGTGATGATGGCGCCCTTCGGCAGGGTGCCAAAGAGGGCCTAGATTGATTTCTCGTGGCTATAGAGGCTTGCGGTGGCGGAACATACGATCTAGGTTAACTCCCGAAGGTTTCTGTATATATAAGAGGTTTTGGCGTCAAGAACAAGTCAGGGGGGTCTCCAGGCTGTCCACGAGGCAGGGAGGCGCGCCCAGGGGGGTGGGCGCGCCCCCCACCCTCGTGGGCAGCCCAGGACTCTTCTGGGCCAAATCTTTGACTCCATGGCCTTCTTCTGGTCCAAAAAAAGCTCCGTCAAGTTTCAGGTCAATTGGACTCGGTTTGGTTTTCCTTTTCTGCGATACTCTAAAACAAGGAGAAAACAGAAACTGGCACTGGGCTCTAGGTTAATAGGCTAGTCCCAAAAACCATATAAAATAGCATATAAATGCATATAAAACATCCAAGGTTGATAATATAATAGCATGAATACTTCAGAAATTATAGATACGTTGGAGACGTATCAGCATCCCCAAGCTTAATTCCTGCTCGTCCTTGAGTAGGTAAATGATAAAAGAAATAGTTTATGAAGTGTGAATGCTAGCAAGTGCACAAGTTTGATCAATGATAATTTGACTCACTTTTTCTAGCATCAATATATGTCATAACAGTAGCTCATCTTATAAAAAATTTCATGATCAAGTAACAAGCTATTCACATGTTAAAGTATAAACTTTCTTGAAAACTAACAAACAGTGCTCTTAGTCATCAAACAATTGCAATTCATCTTATTTTCAGGAAGGGTCCATGTGAGAGCTTTGATTCAGCAAACTCCACATACTCAACTATCATTTAATCTTTCACAATTGCTAACGCTCACGTGATATTTATGGGTTCAAGGTTTTAATCGGACACAGAGAAAGATAGGGGCTTATAGTTTCGCCTCCCAACCTTTTACCTCAAGGGTAATGTCAACAATAATAGTTCATGATAACTTACATCCAATTGGATATATATATCAGGATCTTTCCAACACAATGTGCTTGCCAAAGGATAAAATGTAAAAAGGAAAGGTGAAGATCACCATGACTCTTGCATAAGGTAAAAGATAAAAGTAAAAGATAGGCCCTACGCAGAGGGAAGCAGAGGTTGTCATGCGCTTTTATGGTTGGATGCACAAAATCTTAATGCAAAAGAACGTCACTTTATATTGCCACTTGTGATATGGACCTTTATTATGCAGTCCGTCGCTTTTATTTCTTCCACATCACAAGATCGTATAAAGTTTATTTTCTTCACATTAATAGATCATACATATTTAGAGGGAAATTTTTATTGCATGCACCGGTGACAACTTACTTGAAGGATCTTACTCAATCCATAGGTATGTATGGTGGACTCTCATGGCAAATCTCGTTTTAAGGGATGTTTGGAAGCACAAGTAGTATTTCTACTTGGTGCAAAGAATTTGGCTAGCATGAGAGGGAAAGGCAAGCTCAACATGTTGGATGATCCAAGACAATATACTTTATTTCAGATATAAGTAAACATAACCCATTAAGTTGTCTTCCTTGTCCAACATCAACCTTTTATCATGTCATATTTTAATGAGTGCTCACAATTACAAAATATGTCCAAGATAGTATATTTATATGTGAAATCTCTCTTCCTTCAATATTCTTTCATGAATTGTTCTAGTGACCAATTCTACGTTTGCTAACTTTCAATGAGTTTACTACCTATACTTATTATGTGTGAATTCATTACTCCCCATGTTATAAGCATATGAAACATATATAAATTCATATTTATGACATTCAATTCATTCAACCATTACTCATAGGATATACGTGAAGCACATGAGTAAATGACAAACTACTCCAAAAGATAAAAGTGAAGAACACCGAGTAGTCTAATAATTAACTAGCCATGGGAGGATTCTTTTTCATTTAATAATTCAGATACAAAGATTTTATTCAAACAGCAAGTAAAATTGAAAACACGCTCCAAGCAAAACACATAACATGTGACGAATAAAAATATAGCTCCGAGTAAGGTATACCGATAGTTTTGAAGACGGAAGAGGGGATGCCTTCCGGGGCATCCCCAAGCTTAGGCGCTTGAGTCTTCCTTGAATATTATCTTGGGGTGCCTTGGGCATCCCCAAGCTTAGGGTCTTTCCACTCCTTATTCTCCTCATATCGATATCTCACCCAAAGCTTGAAAACTTCAATCACACAAAACTTAACAAAACTTCGTGAGATAGGTTAGTATGATAAAGAGTAAACCATTCACTTTGGTACTATCTAAGACAAGGTTCATAATTTTTCCCACACAATGTCTACTGTACCATATCATTTCTACAATTTATATTGATAAATATAAGCCATAGAAACTAGAAAACGAGCAAACTATGCAATGAAAACAGAATCTGTCAGAAACAGAACAGTCTGTAATGATATGAACAGCAACCATAATTATCCTACTCCAAAAATTATGAAATAAATTTGTGGAAGTGAGGAATTTGTCTATTAATCCTATGCAAAAATAATAAACTCAAAAGCACTCTTCTGTAAAAAAAATGGTAGCTAATCTCGTGAGCGCAAAGTTTCTGTTTTTTACAGCAAGATCACATTAACTTTCACCCAAGTCTTCCCAAAGGTCTTACTTGGCACTTTATTGAAACAAAAGCTATAAAACATGATTAATACAGTAGATTAATCATGTAAACACACAAAAAGAGTAAGGGAAAATATTGGGTTGTCTCCCAACAAGCGCTTTTCTTTAATGCCTTTTAGCTAGGCATGATGATTTCAATGATGCTCACATAAAAGATAAGAACTGAAACATAAAGAGAGCATCATGAAGAATATGACTATCACATTTAAATCTAACCCACTTCATATGCCTAGGGATTTTGTGAGAACATAATTTATAGGAACAAGAATCAACTAGCATAGGAAGGCAAAACAAATATAACTTCAAAACTTTAAGCACATAGAGAGGAAACTTGGTATCATTGCTACTCCTACAAGCATATATTCCCCCCTCATAATAATTTTCAGTAGCATCATGAATGAATTCAACAATATAACCATCACATAAAGCATTGTTTTGATGATCTACAAGCATAGAAATTTTACTACTCTCCACATAAGCAAAATTCTTCTCATTCGGAATAGTGGGAGCAAACTCAACAAAATAACTGGCATGTGAGGCATAATCCAATTGAAAATTAAAATCATGACGACAAGTTTCATGGTTAACATTATTATTTATATCATACATGTCATCACAATAATCATCATAGATAGCAACTTTGTTCTCATAATCAATTCGAACCTCTTCTGAAATAGTGGAATCATTACTAACTAAAGTCGACACTCTTCCAAACCCGCTTTAGATGATAATATTATTCGTACTCCAAAAGATATAAGTGAAGTTCATGGAGCATTCTACAATTAATATAGTCTAACCAATATCCAAGCTCAAAATATATAAGTGAAGCACACGAAGCATTCTATAAAACCATACTCAAAAGATTTAAGTGAAGCGCAAAGAGCATTCTATAAGGTCATACTCAAAAGATATAAGTGAAGCACATGAATCATTCTATAAATTGATGAAGGGACATATCATACTAGCATGGTTATTAAATAAAAAACAAAAACACAAAGGACACAAATCATGTGAACAAAACAAATCCGAGGTATACCGATAATTGTTGAAGAAGAAAGATGGGATGCCAACCGGGGCATCCCCAAGCTTAGATGCTTGAGTATCCTTGGAATATTTTCTTGGGGTGCCTTGGGAATCCCCAAGCTTGAACTGTTGCCTCTCTTTATTCTTCTCACATCGGTAACTCCACGTTCTTTGAACAATTCATCCACAAAAACTTAACAAAAACTTTGTGAGATCCGTTAGTATACTAAAGCAAATCACTACCTTTAGGTACTGTAATGAACTCATTCTTTATTTAAATTGGTGTTAAAACTACTGTATTCCAACTTCTCTATGGTTCATACCCCCCGATACTAGCCATAGATTCATCAAAATAAGCAAACAACACGCGAAAAACAGAATCTGTCAAAAACAGGACAGTCTGTAGTAATATGGAAGTTTAGTATACTTCTGTAACTCCAAAAATTATGAACTAAATTTGAAAATTTGAAAAATTTGTACAGAAGTAATGTGCAAAAAGTTTCAAACCCATTTGACTTTCCAGTAATAAATGTAAAATCATGCTCTACAGTCAAAGTTTCTGTTTTTGTTCTGCACATAGTAAACAAGCGATCTAATCATCCTAAAACCAAAGCTTGGCACATTATTTTTATAATACAATGGATATATACAAGGGGATAATTATTAAAGAGAAACTTCCATGAAAAATTCTACATTTTTTCCGTGAGCATGAACACAAGTGCTCAAGGTCGACCCTCACTTCTTCAATGCATAACTTTCCAATCACTTCTCTTTTTGAAAAAAAAATAGGCATGAGAGGCAAGTAATTTTTTTTGTATTTTCATTCTTAAAAAAAATTGTATGTTTCACCCACAACTAAACAGAAACAAAAAGGAAAAAACAAAATCTACTTAGTGAAGAAAGCAAACGAGCACACACGAGAATATCAACCCCACGCTATTGCTCCCCGGCAACGGCGCCAGAAAAGAGCTTGATAATCCCCAAGTGAAGGGAATCATCGTAGCAATTTCCAAAGGTGGAAGTGATAAGTATGGAGTGTCGAACCCACAAGGAGCTAAAGGTAAGATCAATATTCTCTCAAGCCCTATCTGCCACTGATACGACTCTACGTATACCGAACGTTTGCTTCCAACTAGAAACGAGAAATAAAACTACGTTGTGGGTATGAAGAGGGTAACTTTGCATGATATCGGAGAGCTAAAATATAAAAGTAGGTGCTGTTATCATAAAGTTATAATATATTACTAAATATTATAAATAGCGAGTGTGGAATAATGATGGATCGGTGTGCGGAATTGTCCTAGGCAATTGTTAACAAGACCGATAGTCGTCATTGCAATTTCATATGAGGGAGAGGCATAAGCTAACATACTTTCTATACTTGGATCATATGCACTTATGATTGGAACTCTAGCAAGCATCCGCAACTACTAAAGATCATTAAGGTAAAACCCAACCATAGCATTAAAGCATCAAGTCCTCTTTATTCCCATACGCAACAACCCCCTTACTCGGGTTTGTGTTCCAGTCACTCACCAACCCACTATAAGCGAATCATGAACGTATTGCAACACCCTACATCGGGAATCCCTCACGCTTGCGCGACACAGAGGGCACCATAGGACAACACCAAAATAAAACATACAACTCGTACCAATTTAGATCATCAATCAACCCAAAGACAAAGGATATCTACTCAAAACATCATAGGATGGCAACACATCATTGGATCATAATATGTGTCATAAAGCACCATGCTCAAGTAGGGATTACAGCGGGGTGTGGGAGAGTGGACCGCGTAAAAGAGATGAGGATGGTGATGTTGATGACGACGATCACCGCGGCGATGATTCCCCTCCCGATGGCACTCTGGCGCCACCGAGAGAGAGGAGGAGAGGTTCTCCCCCTTGTGCTTCCTCCTCCATGGCCTCCCCCTGGATGGGGAGAGGTTCTCCCTCTGGTCCTTGGCCTTCATGGCGATGATGGCCTCTCCGGGATCCTCCTCCATGGCCACCGGTGATGATGGCCCCCTCCGGCAGGGTGCTAGAGAGGGCCTAGATTGATTTGTCGTGGCTACAGAGGCTTGCGGTGGCGGAACTTCCGATCTAGGTTAACTCCCGAAGGTTTATGTATATATAAGAGGTTTTGGCATCGAGAACAAGTCAGGGGGGTCTCCGGGCTGTCCACGAGGCAGGGAGGCGCGCCCAGGGGGGTGGGCGCCCCCCCACCCTCGTGGGCAGCCCGGGACTCTTCTGGCCCAACTCTTTGACTCCGTGGCCTTCTTCTAGTCCAAAAATTAGCTCCGTCAAGTTTCAGGTCAATTGGACTCCGTTTGGTTTTGCTTTTTTCGATACTCTAAAACAAGGAGAAAATAGAAACTGGCACTAGGCTCTAGGTTACTAGGTTAGTCCCAAAAACCATATAAAATAGCATATAAATGCATATAAAACATCCAAGGTTGATAATATAATAGCATGAATACTTCATAAATTATAGATACGTTGGAGACGTATCAGTAGATTGTGAGAGGTGTTAGCTTTTGGTGCCTCGTCCTTGCACAAAAGGACATAGTGCATGACACTTGATGGGTTCTCACACACTTCTCTCATCTCACGTTTGGTGGCAAATATTACTAAGTTCTTCTTGTCTCTCATCGTGGAGGCACTCAATTTGGGCTTGTGGCGCTCACTCTCTTTTTGGTGGTTCGCTCTCTCAGTATTCTCTCCACGATGGGTGGCTTGCTTTGTCGGCGATCACTTGGCTTGGAGACATAGGTCATAGCACATATTCCTTTCCTCTCATTTTTTACCTATAGTGGTTTGTACATCTGTTGTGGATGACGCCTCAGTCAAATTGCCATGGCCGTCCAAGAAGGAGGTGGCAAACAGACATCGAATGACATCACACTCCAAAGTGTCTTTGTAAGCTCCAATCTTGAAGGAAACTTGTACCCTATGCTCGACTTGGATAGTGCCGGAGTCGCTTAGCCATTGAACCTTGTAGGGGTGCGGGTGCTCCATCTTGACAAGTTGGAGCTTTGTGCATAGCTCTTCACTTGCTACGCTATGGCAACTCCCTCCATCGATGATGCCCTTGACGGATCTTCCATTGATGCCGGCCTTGGTGTGGAATATATGTCATCGTTGGTCTTCTTCTTGTTGATGTTGAAGAGTCAAGACCTTGGAGACAACGAGAGCGGGACTCGAATCTTCGTCACAAAAGACTTGATCATCTTCATCCTCATTCACTTGCCGGTGCATGGCCACTTGCTCAAGGGCTTCCATTTCTCCTTCACTCATGGAGTCATAGGTACCTGATACGTCTCCAACGTATCTATAATTTTTGATTGTTCCATGCTATTATATTATCTGTTTTGGATGTTTAATGGGCTTTAATATGCTCTTTTATATTATTTTTGGGACTAACCTATTAACCGAAGGCCCAGTGCAAATTGCTGTTTTTCTTGCCTATTTCAGTGTTTCACAGAAAAGGAATATCAAACAAAATCCAAACGGAACGAAACCTTCGCGAGGATCTTTCTTGGAACAAACGCAATCTAGGAGACTTGGAGTGGAAGTCAGAGATGCAACGAGGCGGCCACGAGGCAGGAGGGCGCCCCCACCCTCGTGGGCCCCTCGTAGACCACCGACATACTTCTTTCGCCTATATATACTCTTTAACCCTGAAAACATCCAGGAGAGCCACGAACCACTTTTCCACCGCCGCAACCTTCTGTACCCGTGAGATCCCATCTTGGGGCCTTTTCCGGTGATCTGTCGGAGGGGGATTAGATCACGGAGGGCTTCTGCATCAACACCATAGCCTCTCCGATGATGTGTGAGTAGTTTACCACAGACCTTTGGGTCCATAGTTATTAGCTAGATATCTTATTCTCTCTCTTTGGTTCTCAATACAAAGTTCTCCTCGATGTTCTTGGAGATCTATTCGATGTAATACTCTTTTGCGGTGTGTTTGCCGAGATCCGATGAATTGTGGGTTTATGAATTTGATTATCTATGAATATTATTTGGTTCTTCTCTGAATTCTTATATGCATGATTTGATATCTTTGCAAGTCTCTTCGAATTATCGGTTTAGTTTGGCCTACTAGATTGATCTTTCTTGCAATGGGAGAAGTGCTTAGCTTTGGGTTCAATCTTGCGGTGCTCGATCCCAGTGACAGAAAGGGAACCGACACGTAATGTATTGTTGCCATCGAGGATAAAAAGATGGGGTTTATATCATATTGCTTGAGTTTATCCCTCTACATCATGTCACCTTGCCTAATGCGTTACTCCATTCTTATGAACTCAATACTCTAGATGCATGCTAGATAGCGGTCGATGTGTAGAGTAATAGTAGTAGATGCAGAATTATTTCGGTCTACTTGACACGGACGTGATGCCTATATTCATGATCATTGCCTTAGATATCATCATAACTATGCACTTTTCTATCAATTGCTCGGCAGTAATTTGTTCACCCACCGTAATACATGCTATCATGAGAGAAGCCACTAGTGAAACCTATGGCCCCCGGGTCTACTTTACATCATATAAGTTTCCAATCTATAATTCTCGTTTACTATTTACTTTGCAATCTTTATTTTCCAATCTATACAACAAAAATACCAAAAATATTTATCTTATTATCTTCACTTTTGCAAGTGGCCGTGAAGGGATTGACAACCCCTTTATCGCGTTGGTTGCAAGGTTCTTGATTGTTTGTGCAGGTACTAGGCGACTTGCGTGTAGTCTCCTACTGGATTGATACCTTGGTTCTCAAAAACGGAGGGAAATACTTACGCTACTTTGCTGCATCACCCTTTCCTCTTCAAGGGAAAACCAACGATGCTCAAGAGGTAGCAAGAAGAATTTATGGCGCCGTTGCCGGGGAGATCTACGCTCAAGTCAAGACATACCAAGTACCCATCACAAACTCTTATCCCTCGCATTACATTATTTGCCATTTGCCTCTCATTTTCCTCTCCCCCACTTCACCTTTGCTGTTTTATTCGCCCTTTTTCGTTCGCCTCTTTTCGCTTGCTTCTTGTTTGCTTGTGTGTTGGATTGATTGTTTGTCAGGATGTCTCAAGACAATACTAAATTGTGTGACTTTTCCAATACCAACAATAATGATTTTATTAGCACTCCGATTGCTCCTACTACCGATGCTGAATCTTGTGAAATCAATACCGCTTTGTTGAATCTTGTTATGAAAGATCAATTTTATGGCCTTCCTAGTGAAGATGCCGCTACACATCTAAACAACTTCGTTGATTTGTGTGATATGCAAAAGAAGAAAGTTGTGGATAATGATATTGTTAAATTGAAGCTATTTCCGTTTTCGCTTAGAGATCGTGCTAAAACTTGGTTCTCTTCTTTGCCTAAAAATAGTATTGATTCATGGAATAAGTGCAAAGATGCTTTTATCTCTAAGTATTTTCCTCCCGCTAAGATCATCTCTCTTAGAAACGATATTATGAATTTTAAGCAACTTGAGCATGAGCATGTTGCACAAGCTTGGGAGAGGATGAAATTAATGATACGTAATTGCCCTACACATGGTTTGAATTTATGGATGATTATACAAATTTTTTATGTTGGATTGAATTTTGCTTCTAGAAATTTGTTAGATTCGCCCGCGGGAGGCGCTTTTATGGAAATCACTTTAGGAGAAGCTACTAAACTCCTAGATAATATTATGGTTCATTATTCTCAATGGCACACCGAAAGATCCACTAGTAAAAAGGTTCATGCTATTGAAGAGATTAATGTTTTGAGTGGAAAGATGGATGAACTTATGAAATTGTGTGCTAATAAGAGTGTTTCTTTTGATCCTAATGATATGCCTTTGTCCACTTTTATTGAGAATAATAATGAATCTATGGATGTGAATTTTGTTGGTAGGAATAATTTTGGTAACAACGCGTATAGAGGAAATTTTAATTCTAGGCCGTTTCCTAGTAATTCCTCTAATAATTATGGTAATTCCTACAACAACTCTTATGGAAATTTTAATAAGATGCCCTCTGATTTTGAGACTAGTGTTAAAGAATTTATGAATTCGCAAAAGAATTTCAATGCTTTGCTTGAAGAAAAATTGCCTAAGATTGATGAGTTGGCTAGGAACATGGATAGAATTTCTCTTGATGTTGATTCTTTGAAACTTAGGTCTATTCCACCTAAGCATGATACCAATAAGTCTCTCAAAGCCATGAGAATTTCCATTGATGAGTGCAAAGAAAGAACCGCTAGGATGCGTGCTAAGAAAGATTGCTTTGTGAAAGCATGTTCTTCTAGTTTTCATGATAGTAATGTTGAAGATCTAAAAGAGATTGATGTGTCTCCTATTAAATATTTGTTTTCCAATATGAATCTTGATAAATATGGGACTGGAGATGAGTCAACTTTAGTTAAAAGGCGTCCCAATGATTCAGAGTTTTCAGATCTTGATGCAAAAATTAATAAAAGTGGGATTGAAGAGGTCAAAACTTTACATAGCAATGAACCCACTATTTTGGATTTCAAGGAATTTAATTATGATAATTGTTCTTTGATAGATTGTATTTCCTTGTTGCAATCCGTGTTAAATTCTCCTCATGCTTATGATCAAAATAAAGCTTTTACCAAACACATCGTTGATGCTTTAATGCAATCCTATGAAGAAAAGCTTGAATTAGAAGTTTCTATCCCTAGATAACTTTATGATGAGTGGGAACCTACTATTAAAATTAATATTAAAGATCATGAATGCTATGCTTTATGTGATTTGGGTGCTAGTGTTTCCACGATTCCAAAAACTTTGTGTGATGTGTTAGGTTTCCGTGAATTTGATGATTGTTCTTTAAATTTGCACCTTGCGGATTCCACCATTAAGAAACCTATGGGAAGGATTTATGATGTTCTTATTGTTGCAAATAGGAATTATGTGCCCGTAGATTTCATCGTTCTTGATATAGATTGGAATCCTACATGTCCTATTATTCTTGGTAGACCTTTCCTTAGAACGATTGGTGCAATTATTGATATGAAAGAAGGAAATATTAGATTCCAATTTCCATTAAGGAAAGGCATGGAACACTTTCCTAGGAAGAAAATTAAATTACCTTATGAATCTATTATGAGAGCCACTTATGGATTGCATACCAAAGATGACAATACCTAGATCTATTCTTGTTTTTATGCCTAGCTAGGGGCGTTAAACGATAGCGCTTGTTGGGAGGCAACCCAATTTTATTTTTGTTCCTTTATTTTTTTCCTGTTTAGTAATAAATAATTCATCTAGCCTCTTTTTAGATGTGGTTTTATGTTTTAATTAGTGTTTGTGCCAAGTAGAACCTTTGGGAAGACTTGGGTGAAGTCTTTGCGATCTTGCTGTAAAAAACAGAAACTTTAGCGCTCACGAGATTAGCTGCCATTTTTTTACTGGAGAGTGATTTTAGGTTGATTCTTTTTGAAGACGATTAATAGACAAATTCCTTACGTCCACCAATTTATTTCAGAATTGTTGGAGTTATATAAGTATAAGTTTGATTCAGATTGATACAGACTGTTCTGTTTTTGACAGATTCTGTATTTCGTGTGTTGTTTGCTTATTTTGATGAATCTATGGCTAGTATCGGGGGGTATGAACCATAGAGAAGTTGGAATACAGTAGGTTTAACACCAATATAAATAAAGAATGAGTTCATTACAGTACCTTAAAGTGGTGATTTTTTTTCTTATACTAACGGAGCTCATGAGATTTTTTGTTTGAGTTTTGTGTTGTGAAGTTTTCAAGTTTTTTGGTAAAGATTTGATGGATTTTTGAATAAGGAGTGAAAAGAGCCTAAGCTTGGGGATGCCCAAGGCACCCCAAGGTAAAATTCAAGGACAACCAAAAGCCTAAGCTTGGGGATTCCCCGAAAGGCATCTCCTCTTTCGTCTTCGTCTATCGGTAACTTTACTTGATGCTATATTTTTATTCACCACATGATATGTGTTTTGCTTGAAGCATCTTGTATGATTTGAGTCTTTGCTTTTTAGTTTACCAGAATCATCCTTGCTGTACACACCTTTTGGGAGACACACACATGAACCGGAATTTCTTAGAATACTCTATGTGCTTCACTTATATCTTTTGAGCTAGATAATTTTGTTCTAGTGCTTCACTTATATCTTTTAGAGCACGGTGGTGTTTTATTTTATAGAAATTATTGATCTCTCATGCTTCACTTATATCATTTTGAGAGTCTTTTAGAACAGCATGGTAATTTGCTTTGGCTATAAAATTAGTCCTAATATGATAGGCATCCAAGATGGGTATAATAAAAACTTCCATATAGAGTGCATTGAATACTATGAGAAGTTTGGTACTTGATGATTGTTTTGAGATATGAAGATGGTGATATTAGAGTCGTGCTAGTTGAGTAATTGTGAATTTTAGAAATACTTGTGTTGAGGTTTGCAAGTCCCGTAGCATGCACGTATGGTAACCGTTGTGTAACAAATTTGAAGCATGAGGTGTTTCTTTGATTGCCTTCCTTATGAGTGGCGGTCGGGGACAAGGGATGGTCTTTTCCTACCAATCTATCCCCTAGGAGCATGCACATAGTGCTTGGTTTTGATGAATTGTAGATTTTTACAATAAGTATGTGAGTTCTTTATGAGTAATGTTGAGTCCATGGATTATACGCACTCTCACCCTTCCATCATTGCTAGCCTCTTCGGTACCGTGCATTGCCCTTTCTCACCTCGAGAGTTGGTGCAAACTTCGCCGGTGCATCCAAACCCTCTGATATGATACGCTCTATCACACATAAGCCTCCTTATATCTTCCACAAAATAGGCACCATACCTACCTATTATGGCATTTCCATAGCCACTCCGAGATATATTGCCATGCAACTTTGCACCGCTCCTTTTATTATGACACGCTTCATCATTGTCATATTGCCTTGCATGATCATGTAGTTGACATCGTATTTGTGGCAAGGCCACCATGCATAAATTTTCATACATGTCTCTCTTGATTCATTGCCCATCCCGGTACACCGCCGGAGGCACTCATATAGAGTCATATTTTGTTCTAGTATCGAGTTGTAATCCTTGAGTTGTAAATAAATAGAAGTGTGATGATCATCATTATTAGAGCATTGTCTCGTGTGAGGAAAAAAGGTCAAAAAGGCCAAAAAAAGAAGGCCCAAAAAAATAGAGAAAAAGAGAGAAGGGGCAATGTTACTATCCTTTTTCCACACTTGTGCTTCAAAGTAGCACCATGATCTTCATGATAGAGAGTCTCTTATTTTGTCACTTTCATATACTAGTGGGAATTGTCATTATAGAACTTGGCTTGTATATTACAACAATGGGCTTCCTCAAATGCCCTAGGTCTTCGTGAGCAAGCAAGTTGGATGCACACCCACTTAGTTTCTTTTGTTGAGCTTTCATACATTTATAGCTCTAGTGCATCCGTTGCATGGCAATCCCTACTCCTCGCATTGACATCAATTGATGGGCATCTCCATAGCCCGTTGATTAGCCGTGTAATGTGAGACTTTCTCCTTTTTTGTCTTCTCCACACAACCTCCATCATCATATTATATTCCACCCATAGTGCTATGTCCATGGCTCGCGCTCATGTATTGCGTGAAAGTTGAAAAAGTTTGAGAATACTAAAGTATGAAACAATTGCTTGGCTTGTCATCGGGGCTGTGCATGATGAGAGCATTTTGTGTGACGAAAATGAAGCATGGCCAAACTATATGATTTTCTAGGGATGAGCTTTCTTTGGCTATGTTATTTTGAGAAGACATAATTGCTTGGTTAGTATGCTTGAAGTGTTATTATTTTTATGTCAATATTAAAATTTTGTCTTGAATCTTTCAGATATGAACATTCATGCCACAATAAAGAGAATTACATTGAAAATTATGTTAGGTAGCATTCCACATAAAATTCTGTTTTTATCATTTACCTACTCGAGGACGAGCAGGAGTTAAGCTTGGGGATGCTTGATACGTCTCCAACGTATCTATAATTTTTGATTGTTCCATCCTATTATATTATCTGTTTTGGATGTTTAATGGGCTTTAATATGCTCTTTTGTATTATTTTGGGGACTAACCTATTAACCGAAGGCCTAGTGCAAATTGCTGTTTTTTTGCTTATTTCAGTGTTTCGCAGAAAAGGAATATCAAACGGAACGAAACCTTCGCGAGGATCTTTCTTGGAACAAACGCAATCCAGGAGACTTGGAGTGGAAGTCAGAGACACAACGAGGCGGCCACGAGGTAGGAGGGCGGCCCAGGGGGTAGGCGCGCCCCCCACCCTCGTGGGCCCCTCGTAGCTCCACCGACCTACTTCTTTCGCCTATATATACTCTTATACCCTGAAAACATCCAGGAGAGCCACGAAACCACTTTTCCACCGCCGCAACCTTCTGTACCTGTGAGATCCCATCTTGGGGCCTTTTCCGGCGATCTGCCGGAGGGGGATTTGATCATGGAGGGCTTCTAAATCAACACCATAGCCTCTCTGATGATGTGTGAGTAGTTTACCACAGACCTTCGGGTCCATAGTTATTAGCTAGATGGCTTCTTCTCTCTCTTTGGTTCTCAATACAAAGTTCTCCTCGATGTTCTTGGGGATCTATTCGATGTAATACTCTTTTGTGTTGTGTTTGCCGAGATCCGTTGAATTGTGGGTTTATGAATTTGATTATCTATGAATATTATTTGGTTCTTCTCAAAATTATTATGTGCATGATTTGATATCTTTGCAAGTCTCTTCGAATTATCGGTTTAGTTTGGCCTACTAGATTGGTCTTTCTTGCAATGGGAGAAGTGCTTAGCTTTGGAATCTTGCGGTGCTCAATCCCAGTGAAAGAAAGGGAACTGACACGTATTGTATTGTTGCCATCGAGGATAAAAAGATGGGGTTTATATCATATTGCTTGAGTTTATCCCTCTACATCATGTCATCTTGCCTAATGCGTTACTTCGTTCTTATGAACTTAATACTCTAGATGCATGCTGGATAGCGGTCGATGTGTGGAGTAATAGTAGTAGATGCAGAATCGTTTCGGTCTACTTGACATGGACGTGATGCCTATATTCATGATCATTGCCTTAGATATCATCATAACTATGCGCTTTTCTATCAATTGCTCGGCAGTAATTTGTTCACCCACCATAATACATGCTATCATGAGAGAAGCCACTAGTGAAACCTATGGCCCCCGGGTCTACTTTACATCATATAAGTTTCCAATCTATAATTCTCATTTACTATTTACTTTGCAGTCTTTATTTTCCAATCTATACAACAAAAATACCAAAAATATTTATCTTATTATCTTTATCAGATCTCACTTTTGCAAGTGGCTGTGAAGGGATTGACAACCCCTTTATCGCGTTGGTTGCAAGGTTCTTGATTGTTTGTGCAGGTACTAGGCGACTTGTGTGTAGTCTCCTACTGGATTGATACCTTGGTTCTCAAAAATTGAGGGAAATACTTACGCTACTTTGCTGCATCACCCTTTCCTCTTCAAGGGAAAACCAATGCATGCTCAAGAGGTAGCAGTACCATAATCGTTGAAGATCATGGTGCGCTTGTTTGTACATTCAAAGGACTTGTGGCCTCGGCCGCCACAGGTGAAGCATTTGAAGGAACTTGTCTTGATGGTCTCATCGGTTGGGAAAGATGATGATGAAGCTCTCGGCTTGAAGTTGCTTATAGTAGGAGGACGACTTGAGGTTGTCGAAGTTTTCTTGTAACTTGACTTGTCGTCGTTGCTTGTAGATGGCTTGGTTGAGGTAGAAGGTGTTGAAGTCGTTGAAGCTTGAGGGTTGGAGGAACCATGGGACTTGGATGAGAACTTGGCATATTTGAAGTCATCTTGCACTTGACGTTCCGCCTTGGTAGCTTGATGCACTAGCTCGATGAGGTTCGAGTATGGTTGGAAGTCGGCGATCTTCTTGATAGGATGATTGAGTCCATTCAAGAAACGTGCCATAGTTTGCTCATCATCTTCCGCGACATTGGCTCGTATCATGGCAATCTCCATTTCCTTGAAGTACTCTTCAACGCTCTTGGTTCCTTGCTTGAGTAGTTGGAGTTTCTTGAAGAGGTCGCGGTTGTAGTAGGTAGGAACGAAATGTGCTCTCATGACATCCTTCATTTGCGCTCAAGTTGTGATGGGTGGTTCACCTCTTGCCTCTCGGTGCTCAATGACTTGTTCCCACCAAATGAGGATGTAGTCTTGACACTCAAGGGATGCCATCGCGATCTTCTTCTCTTCCTCATAGTTGTGCAAGTGGAAGATTTTGTCAACCTTCAATGCCCACGAAAGGTACTCTTCGAGATCATTGCTTCTGAAAAACTTAGGCATGGTGAACTTTAGCTTGCCGTAGCGTTGCTCTTCATTGTGTTGGGGTCGGGGATGATGAAGTCCTTGATGAGGAGGATTGTCTCCCTCAACTTGCTCTTGTCTTGGAGGATTTCCATTGTCTTCTTGCTCTTGGTGAACCTGATGTTCTTGTCGAGCTTGTGGAGGAGCTTGTCAAGCTTGTGGAGGAGCTTGAAGAACTTGACGATGCACGCGAGCTTGATAGTTCCTCTCTTGAACTTCTTCGCGAAGCGCTTTTTGTTGCTCACGAGCTTGCAAGTTGCGCGTGGCTACGGCTGAACTTGAATCTCAGAGGGCACATTGCACTTCAAGTGCTTGAGCTTCACGTAGTTGTTGTTCTTGACGTTGTGCCTCGGCATATTGTGCATCTTGGTGTAGTCGTGGTCGCTCTTCCTCTTCTTCTGGCATTGGCGTTGCCGTTCTTGTGCTTGCGCGAAAGTAGCTTGGTTTTGACGGTGTCGATGTTCTTGCACGCGAACTTGATCTTGAGAGTCGTAGTCGTGTAGAGGATTGTGGTTTCTTGACGATCTTGACGCGCGGCACGACGAAGAGTGTTCAATGTCAGAGTACTTGAGCCAGAGATAGTGTCGTCGGAGTGTCGACTCGAGCGGCTCCGTCTTGAGTAGGACGAAGTGGTAGAAGAGCGGTTGACCAACAAGGCACGAATCTCGTCCATTCTTGCGTCATTCTCTTGTTTGTGTTCGTTGAGCTTGTTGTCGAAGTAGTCTCTTGTACGTTGTTTGGATAGTCGCAAGTCGGCGGCGAGATGGTCAATGCGGTCGCTCATTGCTTGTTGCTCTTGATGCAAAGCTTGTTGTGCACCAAAAAGGTGGCTCTTTATGACGTAGGAGGACATGTCGTCGTCTTGCTCGATGAAGAGTGGGTTAGTAGAAGTACTTGGCCTATCCATTCCAAGGAAATATGTGAGTGGGAGAAAGAGAAGAACTTATACCAAATGTACCTTGACCGATGTTGAAGATGGATCAATGATCAGTCAAATGTGGAACAAGGAAATATCACAATTGGTACCAATTCTTGTTGGTTTCTCACACCTACACAAGTAAAAGCTTATGGTGGAGCTTGGTTAAGATGGTGGCACAAAATTTGATGCAATTGTTAGTGAGCTTCAAAAATGTTGGAAAAAATTCACAAATTGCAAATGCAACAAGTAGACCAATAGCAAGATGTCATACACGGAAACACACACGCAAATAGATAAGTGGGGCCGTGTAACCAAGGAATGAGCCAAAATGTGGAATCCACGAAAATGCTCTTGTTGCACAACACTAGAGAGACGCTAGCACGATTGCACAATAGACGAATATGAAACTTGTGCCCAACCTACTAAGCAAAAATGCAACGACTTCTATCCCAAGTAGGCTATATGTATGGTAGTCCGATGATATGATCCGAGATGATCAAGTATGACAATCTTAATGTAGTATGATGCTATGGTTCTTGCTTATAAGCTCTTTGCTTATCTTTCCCTTTTTGCTTAAAAGCTTGTTTGGCTCTTTCTCTTTTGAGCTCTTTTCTCATGCAATGCTTTACGAACCAAGATAGCAATTGTGTATGCGGTGACAACTTCGTGGCACAAGAGATGATACCAAGATATGCACCAAGATGATACGGTATGTATGCTATGGGAAGTATGATCACTAATGTGCACAAGTCACGTTGCCGGCAATACTCAAAGGCTAGTCTCGATGGGTAAGTTAGGAAAAATGGGCTATGGTGGTGATCAATGTAATGGCAAGAGTGTATAATGATGGGGTATCACGAAACCAAGAAGAGGTTACCGTTCTTGCTTATGGTATGGTGTCAAAATGGTGGAGTGGTTGTTGTCGATGACGAATCCGTGGCGAAGATGAGCGGCGGTGATATTGATGTCGAACCGTCCCTAAGTAGCCAAAACACGTTAGGAAACGGGAACCACAACTCAAGTTCTCAAACCCAAATGTGGCAAAATTGTGTCGGAGTGTGAAACGAGTAAGCAATGGTGGTTGCGGAAAGCGAGTATGGTATAGGAGTGCGTATGCGGAGGTGGAAAGGGTATAGGAGTGCGTATGCGGAAGTGTAGAGGTGGTGGTAGCCGAATTGAAATTTTTCAGTTTCGTCAGGAAACATCGGACGTCCGATGGTGGAGCGGTCGTCCGGTCATCAGGCGTCTGGTGGCTGGCGGACGTCCGGTGTCTGGGCAATTTCGGGCACGGGATGAACAGCTAGGGTTCGTGGTGGTGGTGGCGAAATCAGTCAAATCCGGGCGATTTTGTGGATGGAAAAGGTCAAAAAGAAGGGAAAAAGCTAGATCCACTCATGGCAAAAGCAAATCCATGGATCAAATCCAACAAAACTTCATCACACCAACAAATCACAAAAAAATTGGGGCTATTTTTGGTGGGGGATTTTCAAAATTGGGGAAGAACACAACAAAATCAAGCTAGAAAACGAAGAGGGGAGGCTCCAAAATCGTGATCAACGTGGCTCATGATACCAAGATGATGTAGGGTGGAACCCTATACGGCCGATCTTTCACGAAAGGAGCGGATCCCGCGATGAACACGAAGAACACAAGGGGAAATCACGAAGGGGAACACAAGAGAAACACTCAAACCAACGAGATTAGGTCACACATATGCTAGATCCTCGAAACCCAAAGAGATACATGATCCGAATCCAACAAAGGACGATACATAGGTAACCGGTTCTTCTCCGAGAGGAGGTCTTGAGGTCTTCCTGTTAGGGGTCTTGAATCCAAGTGGATCTTCTCCGAAGAGGTGTCGGTCCCTCGCAAAGTAGTAGATCCGGATGGATGAGCGAAGCTCTATCTCACATATGAGCTAACACAACGCTAACCTTAACTAGGAGGAGGTGGAGGAGTATATATAGTCTAGGTCCACGAAGGGGTAAGTGGGAGAGGGATACATGGGCCTCGGGCCTGAGCTTTGTACGCAGACAGGTACCGGACGTCTGCTGGGGGCTAGTCGTCCGGTGGCTCGTGGGCGTCCGGACGTTCGGTAGTCGCCGGACTTCCGTTATTTCCGTTCTGTGAAGGTGGCGCCGGACGTCCGGTCACTTGGGACTCCCGCTAATTTTGGCTCGGGTGCGGTGGCGCCGGATGTCCGATCTTGGCCGGTCGTCCGCTCGCTGGGAGGTGTGGCCGGTCGTCCGGTCCTTGCCGGACGTCCGCTCGCTGTATCTTGCGTCAGCTGGGACTTGGGTAGCTTGGGCTTCAGGTGCCGGACGTTCGGTCCCGACCGGTCGTCCGGTGGCTGTAGCTTCAATGGCAGCTCTTCTTCTTGTCCCTTGTACTTGGTGTCCTCACCGTCTTGTCCGTTGGATGTAGCTGCTCCGTGGCCTTCCTTCAAGTACCTGATCACACATAGTGTTTCCGCTTGAGGTAGTAGCCATGTCTCATGTATAGAAAGTGGTAGTTCAGAGAGGAGCGAGGTCACCTTATCTTCGATAGCCTTTGCTCGTGCTCTTGTCATTGGTCCAAGTGGTGTCATGGGAGACGTAGGTAGGTCCATGGGGATGACCATGGGATGCTCCGCATCACTTAGTGTCCATTGTCAGTTAATGTTTTTTTGCATGTTTTTTGTTTCGCAGAAAAACCGTACCTACCAAAGTCCAAACACGATGAAACTTTACGACAATTTTTTTCTAGAACATAAGAGATCCAAGAAGCTTCGGGGAGAGACCAGAAGACATGCGATGGGGCCACAATCCCAGGTTGCTCGCCCAAGGGGTAGGCGCACCAGCCTGGTTTGTGGGCACCCTGATGCTTCATTTGCCCTATTTTCTGGCCAATAAATTACTTCTACTTCTTGAGCTTGCGTTGGTTTTTCCCTTGAAGAGAAAAGGGTGATGCAGCACAATAGAGGTAAGTATTTCCCTCAGTTAAGAACCAAGGTATTAATCCAGTAGGAGAAACGCGCAAGTCCCCAATAGATGCACCTGCACAAACAATCAAACACTTGCACCCCACGTGATAAAGGGGTTGTCAAACCATTCACGGTCACTTGCAAAGGTGAGATCTAATAGAGATAGATAGAACTAAACAAAAGATAATTTTTTTGTTTATAGATCTAAAAATAAAAGATTGCAAAATAGTAGATCGGAAACTAATATGATGGAAAATAGACACGGGGGCCATAGGTTTCACTATAGGCTTCTCTCATGAAGGAAAATAATATGGTGGGTGAACGAATTACTGTCGAGCAATTGATAGAAAAGAGAAAAGTTATGACGATATCCAAGGCAATGATTATGATGAAAACCCCATATTTTTATCCTCGATGGCAACAATACAATATGTGTCTTGCTACCCCTACTTTGTCACTGGGTGAAATCACGCAAGATTGAACCCAAAGCTAAGCACCTCTCCCATTGCAAGAAAAACCAATCGAGTTGGCCAAACCAAACCGGTAATTTGAAGAGAAATACAAAGATATCAAATCATGTATATAAGAATTCAGAGAAAATACAAATAATATTCGTAGATAAGCTGATCATAAATCCACAATTCATCAGATCTCGACAAACACACCGCGAAAGAAGTTTACATCAGATAGATCTCCAAGAACATCGAGGAGAACATGGTGTTAAGAATCAAAGAGAGAGAAGAAGCCATCTAGCTACTAGCATTGACCCGTAGGTCTGTGGTAAACTACTCGCGCTTCATCGGAAGGGCAATAGAGTTGATGTAGATGCCCTCCGTGATCGAATCCCCCTCTGGTAGGATGCCGGAAAAGGCCCCAAGATGGGATCTCACGGGAAAAGAAGGTTGCGGCGGTGGAGAAGTGTTTGCGTGGATGCTTCTGGTGGTTCTGGAATATATGTGAATATATAGGAGGAAGAGCTAGGCCAGGGGACTCCCGAGGGGCCCACAAGGTAGGGGGGCGCGCCCCTAGGACGCACCCTCCACCCTTGCCGCTGCCTAGCGGCTCTTCTTGCTTGGACTCCAAGTCCCCTGGGTGTCTTCTGGTCCAAGAAAATCATCGTGAAGTTTTATTCCGCTTGGACTTCGTTTAGTATTCCTTTTCTCGAAGCTCAAAAACAAGGAAAAACAGACACTGGTACTAGGCTCTAGGTTAATAGGTTAGTCCCAAAAATAATATAAAATAGCATATTAATGCATATAAAACATCCAAAATAGATAATATAATAGCATGGAACAATAAAAAATTATAGATATGTTGGAGACATATCAAGCATCCCCAAGCTTAATTCCTGCTCGTCCTCAAGTAGGTAAATGATAAAATCAATTTTTTTGATGTGGAATGCTACCTAACATATTTATCCATGTAATTTTCTTTATTGTGGCATGAATGTTCAGATCCATAAGATTCAAAACAAAAGTTTAATATTGACATAAAAACGATAATACTTCAAGTATACTAATAAAGTAATCATGTCTTCTCAAAATAACATGGACAAAGAAAGATATCCCTACAAAATCATATAGTCTGGCTATGCTCCATCTTCATCACACAAAATATTTATATCATGCACAACCCTAATGACAAGCCAAGCTATTGTTTCATACTTTTGATGTTCTCGAACCTTTTCAACTTTCATGCAATACATGAGCGTGAGCCATGGATATAACACTATAGGTGGAATAGAATATGGTGGTTGTGGAGAAGACAAAAAGAAGGAGATAGTATCACATCAACTAGGCGGCGTATAAACGGGCTATGGAGATGCCCATCAATAGATATCAATGTAATTGAGTAGGGATTGCCATGCAATGGATGCACTAGAGCTATACGTTTATGAAAGCTCAAAAAGAAACTAAGTGGGTGTGCATCCAACTCGCTTGCTCACGAAGACCTAGGGCAATTTGTGGAAGCCCATCACTGAAATATACAAGCCAAGTTCTATAATAAAAAAAATTCCCACTACTATATGAAAGTGACAACATAGGAGACTCTTTATCATGAAGATCACGGTGCTACTTTGAAGCACAAGTGTGGAAAAAAGATAGTAACATTGTCCCTTCTCTCTTTTCTCTCATTTTCTTCTTTTCTCTCTTTTTTCGTCCGGAGTCTCATCCTGACTTGTGGGGGAATCATAGTCTCCATCATTATTTTCTCACATGGGGCAATGCTCTAATAATGATCATCATCACACTTTTATTTACTTACAACTCAAGAATTACAACTCGATAGTAGAACAAGATATGACTATATGAATGCCTCCGGCGGTGTACCGGGATGTGCAATGACTCAAGAGCAACTTGTATAAAAAATATGAATGGTGGCTTTGCCACAAATACGATGTCAACTACATGATCATGCAAAGCAATATGACAATGATGGAGCGTGTCATAATAAAACGGAACGATGGAAGTTGCATGGCAATATATCTCGGAATGGCTATGAAAATGCCATGATAGGTAGGTATGGTGGTAGTTTTGAGGAAGGTAAAAGGTGGGTGTAAGGCACCGGCGAAAGTTGCACGGTACTAGAGAGGCTAGCAATAGTGGAAGGGTGAGAGTGCGTATAATCCATGGACTCAACATTAGTCATAAAGAACTCACATACTTATTGCAAAATCTATTAGTCATCGAAACAAAGTACTACGCGCATGCTCCTAGGGGGATAGATTGGTAGGAAAAGATCATCGCTCTTCCCCGACCCCCACTCATAAGGAAGACAATCAATAAACAAATTATGCTCCAACTTCGTTACATAACGGTTCACCATACGTTCATGCTACAGGAATCACAAACTTTAACACAAGTATTTCTACAATCCACAATTACTCACTAGCATGACTCTAATATCACCATCTTTATATCTCAAAACAATCATAAGGAATCAAAATTCTCATAGAATTCAATGCACTTTCTATGAAAGTTTTTATTATATCCCTCTTGGATGCCCATCATATTAGGACTAAATTCATAACCAAAGCAAATTACCATGCTGTTTAGAGAGAATCTCAAAATAATATAAGTGAAGCATGAGAGTTCAATAATTTCTACAAAATAAAGCCACGGCCGTGCTCTAAAAAGATATAAGTGAAGCACTAGAGCAAAATTGCCTAGCTCAAAAGATATAAGTGAAGCTCATAGAGTATTTTAATAAATCACGATTCATGCGTGTCCCTCTCAAAACGTGTGTACAACAAGGATGATTGTGGCCAACTAAAAGGTAAAGACTCATATCATACAAGACGCTCCAAGCAAAACACATATCATGTGGTGAATAAAAATATAGCCTCAAGTAAATTTACCGATAGACGAAGACGAAAGAGGGGATGCCATCCGGGGCATCCCCAATCTTAGGCTCTTGGTTGTCCTGGATTATTACGTTGGGGTGCCTTGGGCATCCCCAAGCTTAGGCTCTTGCCACTCCTTATTCCATAGTCCATCAAATCTTTACCCAAAACTTGAAAACTTCACAACACAAAACTCAACAGAAAATCTCATGAGATCCGTTAGTATAAGAACATAAAATCACCACTTTTGGTACTGTTGTGAACTCATTATTTATTTATATTGGTGTAATGTCTACTGTATTCTGACTTATCCATGGTTCATACCCCCCGATACTACCCATAGATTCATCAAAATAAGCAAACAACACATAGATAACAGAATCTGTCAAAAACAGAACAGTCTGTATCAAACTGGAAATCTAGAATACTTCTGTAACTCCACAAATTCTGAGAAATTAGAAAAACCTGGGAAATTTGTATATTAATCTTCTTAAAAAAGAATCAGTATTTTATCACGCTTTTGTTAAAAATGAAAATTATTTTCCTGGGCGCAAAAGTTTCTGTTTTTCAGCAAGATCAAATCAACTATTACCATAAGCCATCCCAAAGGTATTACTTGGCACAAACACTAATTAAAACACAAAAACACTTCTAACTAGAGGCTAGATGGATTATTTATTGAAAAACATAACCAAAAAAGTAAGAACAAAATAAGATTGGTTTGCCTCCCTACAAGCGATATTGTTTAACGGCCTTAGCTAGGCATAAAAACATAAATCTAGATGTTGTCATCTTTGGTATGCAATCCATAAGTAGCTCTCATAATAGATTCATATGGCAACCTAATTTTCTTTCTAGGAAATTGTTCCATGCCTTTCCTTAACGAAACTTGAAATCAAATGTTTCCTTTTTTCATATCAATAATTCCACCAATCGTTCTAAGGAAAGGTCTACCAAGAATAATAGGACATGTAGGATTGCAATCTATATCAAGAACAATGAAATCTACACGCTCATAATTACTATTTTTCAACAATAAGAACATCATTAATCCTTCCCATAGGTTTCTTAATAGTGGAATCCACAAGATGCAAATTTAAAGAATAGTCATCAAATTCACGGAAACCTAACACATCACATAAAGTTTTTGGAATCGTTGAAACGCTAGCACCCAAATCACAGAAAGCATGGCACTCATAATCTTTAATATTATTCTTAATAGTAGGTTCCCACTCATTATAAAGTTTGCTAGGGATAGAAACTTCCAATTCAAGCTTTTCTTTAAAAGATTTCATCATAGCATCAATGATATGTTTAGTAAAAGCTTTATTTTGATTATAAGCATGAGGAGAATTCAACATGGATTGCAACGAGGAAATACAATCTATTAAAGAACAATTATCATAATTAAGTTCCTTGAAATCCAAAAGAGTGGGTTCATTGCTACTTAAAGTTTTTACCTCTCCAATCCCACTTTTATCAATTTTTGCATCAAGATCAATAAACTCCAAATTATTGGGACGCCTTTTAACTAAAGTTGACTAATCTCCAGTCACATATTATCAAGATTTATATTTAAAAACAAAGATTCAATAGGAGTCACATCAATCACTTTAAGATCTTCATCATTATTTTCACAAAGACTAGAAGAACACGCTTTTACAAACCATCTCGCTTAGCACGCATCTTAGCGGTTCTTTCTTTGCACTCATTAATGGAAATTATCATTGCTTTTAGAGATTCATTAATATCATGCTTGGGTGTAATAGATCTAATTTTCAAAGAATCAATCATAAGATAAATTCTATCAACGTTCCCAGCCAAAACATCAATCTTAAGCAATTTTTCTTCAACCAAAGCATTGAAATTCTTTTGCGAACTCATAAATTCTTTAATACTATTCTCAAGATCAGAGGGCATCTTATTATAATTTCCATAAGAATTTTTGTAGGGATTACCATAATTATCAGAGGAATTACTAGGGAACGGCCTAGGATTAAAATTACCTCTATACACATTATTACCAAAATTGTTCCTACCAACAAAATTCACATCCATAGATTCATTATTATTCTCAATCTGGACAAATGCATATCATTAGGATCAATAGAAGCACTCTTGCTAGCAAACAACTTCATAAGTTCATCCATCTTTCCACTCAAAACATTAATCTCTTCAATCGCATGCACTTTTTTACTAGTGGAAGATCTTTCGGTATGCCATTGAGAATAATTAAGCATAATATTATCTAGGTGTTTAGTAGCTTCTCCTAAAGTAATTTCCATAAAAGTACCTCCTGTGGCTGAATCTAAAAGATTTCTAGAAGCAAAACTTATTCTGGCATAAAAAATTTGTATGATCATCCACAAATTTAAACCATGAGTAGGGCAATTCCGTATCATCAATTTCATCCTCTCCCAAGATTGTGCAACATGTACGTGGTCAAGTTGCTTAAAATTCATAATATGGTTCCTAAGGGAGATGATCTTAGCGGGAGGAAAATACTTGGAAATAAAATCATGTTTACACTTATTCCATGAATCAATACAATTTTTAGGCAAAGATGAAAACCAAGTTTTAGCACGATCTCGTAGTGAGAACGGAAATAGCTTCAATTTGACAATATCATTATTCACATCATTCTTATTTTTCATATCACACAACTCAACGAAATTATTTAGATGGGATGCGGCATCGTCACTAGGAAGGCCGGAAAATTGATCTTTCATAACAAGATCAGCAAAGCGGCATTAATTTCATAAGATTCCGCACTAGTGGCGGGAGCAATCGGAGTACTAATAAAATCATTATTATTAGTACTGGAAAAGTCACACGATTTGGTATTCTCTTTAGTCATCATGACAAAGCAAGCAATCTAACACACGAGCAAACAAAAAGCAAGCGAAAAGATGAATGGAAGAAGGGCGAAGAAAAGCGCAAATCTTTTCGAAAAACGTTTTAGAAGTGGGGGAGAGGAAAACGAGAGGCGAATGGTGAATAATGAATGCAAGAGATGAGAGTTTATGATGGGTACTTGGTAGGCTTGACGTAGATCTCCCCGACAACGGCGCCATAAATTCTTCCTGCTACTGCTTGAGCTTGCGTTGGTTTTTTCCTTGAAGAGAAAATGGTGATGCAACACAGTAGAGGTAAGTATTTCCCTCGGTTAAGAACCAAGGTATCAATCCAGTAGGAGAAACACGTAAGTCCCCAATAAATGCACCAGCACAAACAATCAAACACTTGCACCCAACACGATAAAGGGGTTGTCAATACCTTCACAGTCACTTGCAAATGTGAGATCAGATAGAGATAGATAGAACTAAACAAAATATAAAATATTTTTGTTTTTTTGGTTTATAGATCTGAAAATAAAAGATTGCAAAATAGTAGATCGGAAACTAATATGATGGAAAATAGACCCGGGGGCATAGGTTTCACTAGAGGCTTCTCTCATGAAGGCAAATAATACGGTGGTGAACTAATTACTATCGAGCAATTGATAGAAAAGCACAAAGTTACGACGATATTCAAGGCAATGATTAGGCAATATAGGGATCACGTCTGTGTCAAGTAGACCGACCCTGCCTACATCTACTACTTTTACTCCACACATCGACCGCTATCCAGCATGAATCTAGAGTATTAAGTTCATAAAGAACGGAGTAACGCCTTAAGTAAGATGATATGAGGTAGAGGAATAAACTCAAGCAATATGATGAAAACCCCATCTTTTTATCCTCGATAGCAACAATTCAATACGTGTCTCGCTACCCCTACTTTGTCACTGGGGGAAATCACGCAAGATTGAACCCAAAGCTAAGCACCTCTCCCATTGCAAGAAAAAACCAATCTAGTTGGCCAAACCAAACCGATAATTCAAAGAGAAATACAAAGATATCAAATCATGCAAACACTACTGCAGGATGCTGCTAACACGACACTACGATCAGAGACCCTTCGAGAAACTATGTGCGATGCAATAATCGCAAACGGTGCTGTATGAAAACCGTCAGAAATGTATAAAACATTTGCGATGACGGATGCATCAAACACGGTTCAGGTTTTAGTTGCGTGTGCGATGAAGGGCATACGGTTCACTTCAATTAGCTGTTTGTGATGAGGAGGAACAAAAGAAACGGGCAGCCATATGAAGGCGTGTGCGATACACAGCATACGGTTCACTCGGATGAACTGTTTGTGATTAGGCAACGTAAAAGAAATGGCCAGCCAAATGAAAGGTGTGTGCGATATACGACATGCGGTTGACTCGGATGAACTGTTTGTGTTGAGACATGAGAACAGAAACGGTTCAAATGAACAAGATGTGTGTGATACGCGGCAAACAGGTCTGTAATCAGAAATGTGTGTGAAGACCGATAATAACACAGACGGTTGCTGCTAATAAGACGTGTGTGTTGTGCGATGGGATTGCATACAGAACAACAACACACATATATATACACACACTTATAAGGACATGCTTGCATAACCAAATTAAACATCCACTTACATAGGTGGCTATTACAACCATGGCATTTGCGCACACCAAAGTAAACTATTACATGCATAATTACATAGGTGGATACTACACACATGACATTTCCACACACACCAATAAAGTAAACTATATATTACATGCATGATTAACTAGCATAAAAGATCATCTAATCATCATCTACTTCTTGTGACGCTTGCTCTGCTTGTGGCTCGATCTAGGCTCGTTGATTTGGGTAACGAGGCACTTCCTCATGTCAACAATCCGCATGTGCATCTCGTAGCATGTGTACACGCTCTTGGCCGCAAACCTGAGGTGAGGTTCATCCAGTTGCCGCATCCAGGCCCCGTGCCAGGATACATGACTTGTTCTCTAGGCATCCTGCTTCATCTTTTCGTAGTAGGGGTCGATGATGGCCAAGGCGAGTTCGACTAGGGAGTCCTTCTTCGTGCTGCCCCAGACCGTGTAGTGTTCATGGATTTCGATAAGGTTCTTGCAGGCCAAGCCCGTAACAATGTGCACTTTTACATCGTTGGTGGTATCCACCGTGGCGAACTTGTAGTCAGTGCTGTTGACAAACCTATTGAAACGGTCACAAGGCTCTGTGGCCATGCTATAGTGGTAGATGAGGACATGATGGCGCACGCACAACTGGGCAACGGCAACCTTCTGATCTATGCCGGGACGACCGTCGGTGTACTTGAGGTCGATGCCGACCACCTTGTACTTGTCTCCAGCAAGCAACTGCTCAACGCTGTTGATGTAGTCGTCCACCACGGCCGGGTCGATGGTGTACACCACCGAGAGATCCGTCTCCCTCGCATGGGTCTCCACTCTATGCTCGCCGAACTCCATTGGAGCGCCGCCGAACATCCCCTCTCTATGTGTCGTCGTGGGTGTGCTTGTTGTGTTGTGGGGCGCGATCGAAAGGTTGAAGAGACTAAGGTTATAATGGCTCCGGGAATTAAAGGGGGAGCCGGACGGCCAGGAATATCGACAGGCCCTCATGGCAGTTCTAATTTGCAGCGCGTAACTCCATCATGCCGCACGTAACTGCATCGTGTGGCAACGCGCGAGGCGCAACCGCATGCATATGGGGGCCCCAACGTGATCGCGCACGCCCAACCGCTGGCAGAGTGCGCGCGGAGGGACGCGAGCAGAGCGCTCCGCGGTCGCCTCAAGGAAAAGCTGTCCACAAGCCGAGCGCGCCGACGGACGCGAGCAGAGCGTGCCAACGGACGTGACAGAGCGCACCGCGACGCCTAACGACGAGCACAGCGCGCTGCGGCGCCTAACGGCGAGCAGAGCTTGCTGAGGGACACGAGCAGAGGACGACACAGTGATACGTGGGAAATAAGACGAACTGTGCGAGCGATGTCGGAGACATCAAGCACGAATCAGATTAGAGTTGCGTGTGCGATACGTGGCAGATAGTTGATCCATCAGAGCTGTTTGTGATGGAATAAGCCGTGTGTGTGCCGGGTAAACACTTGCTGGTGTATAAGCTTAAATTTAACCAAAAAGTGTTAATGCATGTTACAAAAATTGTATAGCTGGAAACTATGTTCAAATACGACTCCAACGATATAATCTATGGCGACATGCATTTGTATTTTATTAGTTAAATCCTACTTATAAACCAGGACGGGGGTATAGTAGGTAATTAAATCGCAAATGTTTTTTTATTAACTATATGTGTACGTGTCCTCTCGTCCTCCTCTCGCACGTCTTGTCACCCCGCTCCAGCAGACGGCTTATAGCGCAAGCTTGCGCAGCGCGCGGGGGCGCTCTTTTGGCCAAACGGTGGCGCCAATGAATCGTCGTTGAGCACGTTCCCACGCAACCTCGCAGGTTCCCGCGCAAGCTTCCCGCCCGACTCGGTGAAATCCCCCAAAATCCCAATGCTTATCGGCCTGCTATAAAAACCCTCATGGCCGGCGAGTCATGCGTCGCATTTTCCCCTCCCTCGCTGTAGCTTATCTTGTCTACTTCTCCCACAATCGCCAATGGCACTGGTTCATCGTCGTCGCTCAGCCACTCTGATAACCCACAAGTATAGGGGATCACAACAGTTTTCGAGGGTAAAGTATTCAACCCAAATTTATTGATTCGACACAAGGGGAGCCAAAGAATATTCTCAAGTATTAGCAGCTGAGTTGTCAATTCAACCACACCTGGATAACTTAGTATCTGCAGCAAAGTATTTAGTAGAAAATTAATATGATAGTAGTGGTAACGGTAACAAAAGTAACGGTAGCAAAAGTAATATTTTTGGTGTTTTGTAGTGATTGTAACAGCAGCAACGGAAAAGTGAATAAGCGAAGAACATTATAGGAAAAGCTCGTAGGCATTGGATTGGTGATGGAGAATTATGCCAGATGCGGTTCATCATGTAACAATCATAACATAGGGTGACACAGAACTAGCTCCAATTCATCAATGTAATGTAGGCATGTATTCCGAATATAGTCATACGTGCTTATGGAAAAGAACTTGCATGCCATCTTTTGTCCTACCCTCCCGTGGCAGCGGGGTCCTAGCGGAAACTAAGGGATATTAAGGCCTCCTTTTAATAGAGAACCGGAACAAAGCATTAACACATAGTGAATACATGAAGTCCTCAAACTACGGTCATCACCGGGAGTGGTCCGATTATTGTCACTTCGGGGTTGCCGGATCATAACACATAGTAGGTGACTATAGACTTGCAAGGTAGGATCAAGAACTCACATATATTCATGAAAACATAATACGTTCAGATCTGAAATCATGGCACTCGGGCCCTAGTGACAAGCATTAAGCATAGCAAAGTCATAGCAACATCAATCTCAGAACATAGTGGATACTAGGGATCAAACCCTAACAAAACTAACTCGATTACATGATAGATCTCATCCAACCCATCACCGTCCAGCAAGCCTATGATGGAATTACTCACGCACGGCGGTGAGCATCATGAAATTGGTGATGGAGGATGGTTGATGATGACGATGGCGACGAATCCCCCTCTCCGGAGCCCCGAACGGACTCCAGATCGGCCCTCCCGAGAGGTTTTAGGGCTTGGCGGCGGCTCCGTGTCGTAAAACGCGATGAATCCTTCTCTCTGATTTTTTTCTCCCCGAAAGCAAATATATAGAGTCGGAGTTGAGGTCGGAGGAGCTCCAGGGGGCCCACGAGGTAGGGGGCGCTCCCCCCACCCTCGTGGCTAGGGTGTGGGCCCCCTGGTCTTCATCTTTTGCAAGGATTTTTTATTATTTCCAAATAGACGTTCCGTGGAGTTTCAGGTCATTCCGAGAACTTTTGTTTCTGCACATAAATAACACCATGGAAAGTCTGCTGAAAACAGCGTCAGTCCGGGTTAGTTCCATTCAAATCATGCAAGTTAGAGTCCAAAACAAGGGCAAAAGTGTTTGGAAAAGTAGATACGACGGAGACGTATCAACTCCCCCAAGCTTAAACCTTTGCTTGTCCTCAAGCAATTCAGTTGACAAACTGAAAGTTATAAAGAATAACTTTTACAAACTCTGTTTGCTCTTGTTGTAGTAAATATGTAAAGCCAGCATTCAAGTTTTCAGCAAAGATTATGACTAACCACATTTGCAATAACTCTTAGGTCTCATGTTTACTCATATCAATGGCATAATCAACTAGCGAGCCATAATAATAAATCTCGGATGACAACACTTTGTCAAAACAATCATGATATGATATAACAAGATGGTATCTCGCTAGCCCTTTGTGAGACCGCAAAACATAAACGCAGAGCACCTTTAAAGATCAAGGACTGACTAGACATTGTAATTCATGGTAAAAGAGATCCAATCATAGTCATACCCAATATAAATTAATAGTAATGGATGCAAATGACAGCTGCGCTCTCCAGCTAATGCTCTTTAATAAGATGGTGATGACTCAACATAAAAGTAAATAGATAGGCCCTTCGCAGAGGGAAGCAGGGATTTGTAGAGGTGCCAGAGCTCGGTTTTGAAATAGAGATAAATAATATTTTGAGCGGCATACTTTCATTGTCAACATAACAACCAAGAGATGGCGATATCTTCCATGCTACACACATTATAGGCGGTTCCCAAACAGAATGGTAAAGTTTATACTCCCCCTCCACCAACAAGCATCAATCCATGACTTGCTCGAAACAACGAGTGTCTCCAACTAGCAACAGTCCCAGGGGGAGTTTTGTTTGCAATTATTTTGATTTAGTTTGCATAAAGCATGGGACTAGGCATCCCGGTGACCAGCCATTTTCTCTTGAATGAGGAGCGGAGTCCACTCCTCTTGAGAATAACCCACCTAGCATGGAAGATAAGGGCAGCCCTAGTTGATACATGAGCTATTCGAGCATACAAAACAGAATGTTTATTTTAAGGTTTAGAGTTTGGCACATACAAATTTACTTGGAACGGCAGGTAGATACCGCATATAGGAAGGTATAGTGGACTCATATGGAATAACTTTGGGGTTTAAGGGATTGGATGCACAAGCAGTATTCCCGCTTAGTACAAGTTAAGGCTAGCAAAAGACATGGGAAGCGGCCAACTAGAGAGCGACAATAGTCATGAACATGCATTAAAGTTAATGAACATTGAGTACAAGCATGAGTAGGATATAATCCACCATGAACATAAATATCGTGAAGGCTATGTTGATTTGTTTCAACTACATGTGTGAACATGGGCCAAGTCGAGTCACTTAAATCATTCAAAGGAGGATACCACCCCACTATACCACATCACAACCATTTTAATAGCATGTTGGCACGCAAGGTAAACCATTATAACTCATAGTTAATCAAGCATGGCACAAGCAACTATGATCTCTAATTGTCATTGCAAACATGTTTATTCATAATAAGCTGAATCCGGAACGATGAACTCATCATATTTACAAAAACAAGAGAGGTCGAGTTCATACCAACTTTTCTCATCTCAGTCAGTCCATCATATATTGTCATAATTGCCTTTCACTTGCACGACCGAACGATGTGAATAATAATAAGAGTGTACGTGCATTGGACTAAGCTGGAATCTACGAGCATTCAATAAACAGGAGAAGACAAGGCAATATGGGCTCTTGGTTAAATCAACAATAATGCATATAAGAGCCACTTCAACAATTTAATCATGGTCTTCTCCTATCGACCCCCAAAGAAAAGAAAAGAAATAAAACTATTTACACGGGAAAGCTCCCAACAAGCAAAAGAAGAACGGGAAATATTTTTCGGTTTTCTTTTAATTATTACTACTACAGCAAGAAAAGTAAACTAGCTAGAAGCTACACTATTTTTTTGGTTTTTCTCAAGGTTTATTAAACACACAAGAAGAAAGCAAGAAAAAGAAAATAAACTAGCATGGATATTACAGTGAAAAAGTATGAGCACCGACATCTAGCAATGAGTGTGTGTAAACATAAATGTAATGTCGGTGAGAAATACGTACTCCCCCAAGCTTAGGCTTTTGGCCTAAGTTGGTTCATTGCCAAGGATGGCCTAGCGGATACCCGTAGGTGTAGCTGGGGTCGTACTGAGATGAAGAGGACTCTGACTGCCACTGGCTGGCAGTCATCTCCGGATCCCAAAAGTAATCAGATTGTCGTGGAGGCTCAAATTGTGGTTCCGGCTCCGGGGCTGGTGTAGGGTTCCGGTAAGCGTAAATGGCCGCCCACGGAACGAGATACGGACCTTCAGATAAATTAAACAAGGAAGGAGCAGGCAAGGTAGTAGTCTCAGGGTGATGTTTATCAAAGAACAATTTGTATTTAAGCTCCCCTTCCTTATTCTTAACAATAAAGTCATGCGCTAACATACTCTTATAATCTAAATAAGCATTGGCCAACAATTTTTCTTCTTTCTCATAGAGCCTAATAGGTATATTATAATATGCAGCAAGGCGCGAAGCGTAAATACCTCCAAAGATGGGACCCTTAGTACGGTTCAGACTTAACCGTTTAGCAATAATACCGCCCATACTAACGGTGTTATCGGAATATAAACCATGGAGCAAAATGATAATATCAGGAACACTAAGGTTTCCACAGTTTCCGCGACCAATTAAGCAACGACTAGCAAATATAGCAAAGTAGCGTAAAACAGGAAAATTTATGCTAGTGATTCTTGCATCGGAAACCTTCCTGGTTTCCCCCACAGTAAAGGTGTCAATAAACCCGTCCACATCTTTATGATGTGGTTCATCTAAGGTACCCTCGAAGGGTATTTTGCAAACCTTGCAAAATTCATCTAGTGGCATCTTCTTAACAACATCATATAAATGAAACTCTACTGAAGGAGGTGTTTCTTTAGGAAAATAGTAGAAGTTTTGCACAAAAGTATTAGTGAGTAAGAGATACTAATGACGTTGGTCGCGGAGGAAGTCGGTGAGGCCAGCATTCTCAGCCAATGAATAGAAATCATCATAAATCCCGGCTTCTCTCAAGAAATCATCGGAAGGCCATTCACACGACCGAACCTCCGCGGTGCGAGGCAAATTATATTTGGGCCTCTGTGCTTCTTCACTTTGGTTTTCCTTCGAGCTTCGGCTCGATGAGCCCCTCAAAAATCTCTTCATTATTTTCTGAAATATTCTGAAATTTTTAGTAACTTCAAACAAAAGTGAACCAACCTCAATAAAATTGATAGCAACTACTCCTACAAGTGCCTAGAGACTATATCATGCATTAGAACTACTTGGAACCATATAAATTTGACATGCAATCTCAAGAACATGGTCACCTAGGAAGCACAAATTTGCAATGAATAGAGCACTAGAACAAAAACTAATTGGACCAATGGAGGAGTCACATACCAAGGAACAATCTCCCCAACCAGTTTTGTGAGAGGTGCTTTGAGCAAGGAGATCGAAAATCGCAGAAAAATGAGCTAGAACTCGTGCTTGAGCTGGATATTGGTGTTTGTGGGAGGAAGAAGGAGTGTTTGGGTGCAGGAATAAGTGGAGGGGGGCCACCATGGGCCCACGAGGCAGGGGGGCGCGCCCAGGGGGGTAGGGCGCGCCCTCCACCCTCGTGGCCAGGTGCTTGCCTCTCCTGCTGTGTTCTCAGTGCCAGATATTCTCAAATATTTCAGAAAAAATCATATTCCATTTTCAGGGCATTTGGAGAACTTTTATTTTCGGGGTATTTTTATATTGCACGGATAAATCAAAAACAGACAGAAAAATATTATTTTTACTTTATTTCAACTAAATAACAGAAAGTAGAAAGAGGGTACAGAAGGTTGTGCCTTCTAGTTTCATCCATCTCATGCTCATCAAAAGGAATCCACTAACAAGGTTGATCAAGTCTTGTTAACAAACTCATTCCGAATAACATGAAACCGGAGAAATTTCGAATAACACTATGTTACCTCAACGGGGATATGCACATCCCCAATAATAAGAATATCATATTTCTTCTTGACAGTAGGAAGAGGAAATTCAAAACCTCCAAATATAATTGATGGAATTTTTCCAATAGAGTTGATACTATGAACTTGAGGTTGTTTCCTCGGAAAGTGTACCGTATGCTCATTACCATTAACATGAAAAGTGACATTGCCTTTGTTGCAACCAATAACAGCCCCTGCAGTATTCAAAAAAGGTCTTCCAAGAATAATAGACATACTATCGTCCTCGGGAATATCAAGAATAACAAAGTCTGTTAAAATAGTAACATTTGCAACCACAACAGGCACATCCTCACAAATACCGACAGGTATAGCAGTTGATTTACCAGCCATTTGCAAAGATATTTCAGTAGGCGCCAACTTATTCAAATCAAGTCTACGATATAAAGAGAGAGGCATAACACTAACACCGGCTCCAAGATCACATAAAGCAGTTTTAACATAGTTTCTTTTAATGGAGCATGGTATAGTTGGTACTCCTGGATCTCCAAGTTTCTTTGGTATTCCACCCTTAAAAGTGTAATTAGCAAGCATGGTGGAAATCTCAGCTTCCGGTATCTTTCTCTTATTTGTAACAATATCTTTCATATACTTAGCATAAGGATTCATTTTGAGCATATTAGTTAATTGCATACGCAAAAAGATAGGTCTAATCATTTCAGCAAAGCACTCAAAATCCTCATCATCCTTTTTCTTGGATGGTTTGGGAGGGAAAGGCATGGGTTTCTGAACCCAAGGTTCCCTTTCTTTACCATGTTTCCTAGCAACAAAGTCTCTCTTATCATAACATTGATTCTTTGATTGTGGGTTATCAAGATCAACAACATGTTCAATTTCTACATCATTATCATTACTAGGTTGAGCATCATCATGAACATCATCATGAACATCATCATTAACATTTTCACTAGGTTCATGTTCATTACCAGATTGTGTTTCAGCATCAGAAATAGAGATATCATTTGGATTCTCAGGTGGTTCAGCAATAGGTTCACTAGAAGCATGCAAAGTCCTATCATTTTTCTTTTTCTTCTTTTTAGAAGGACTAGGTGCATCAATATTATTTCTCTGAGAATCTTGCTCAATTCTCTTAGGGTGGCCTTCAGGATACAAAGGTTCCTGAGTCATTCTACCAGTTCTAGTAGCCACTCTAATAGCATAATCATTTTTCTTACTATTCATTTCATTGAGCAAATCATTTCTAGCCTTAAGTACTTGTTCTACTTGAGTGGTAACCATAGAAGCATGTTTACTAATGAGTTTAAGTTCACCTTTAACATTAGCCATATAATCACCCAAGTGCTCAATCATATAAGCATTTTGTTTAAATTGTCTACCAAAATAAGCATTGAAATCTTCTTGCTTAACCATAAAATTATCAAACTCATACAAGCATTGGCTAGCAATTTTAGTAGGAGGGATTTCAGCTTTATCATATCTATAGAGAGAATTTACCTTTACTACCTGTGTCGGGTTATCAAGACCATGAGTTTCTTCATTAGGTAATGGATTAAGATCATATGTTTCTTCAATAGGCGGTAGTTTAAGACCATGTATTTCTTCAATAAGAGGTAAATTCTTAACATCTTCAGCTTTTATACCTTTTTCTTTCATAGATTTCTTTGCCTCTTGCATATCTTCAGGACTGGGAAATAGAACACCTCTCTTCTTCGGAGTTGGTTTAGGAATTGGCTCAGGAGCTGGCTCAGGAAGTGTCCAATTATTTTCATTTGTCAACATATTATTCAATAGAATTTCAGCTTCATCCGGTGTTCTTTCCCTGAAAACAGAACCAGCACAACTATCCAGGTAATCTCTGGAAGCATCGGTTAGTCCATTATAAAAGATATCAAGTATTTCATTTTTCTTGAGAGGATGATCAGGCAAAGCATTAAGTAACTTGAGAAGCCTCCCCAAGCTTGTGGGAGACTCTCTTCTTTTCAATTTGCACAAAGTTGTATATTTCCCTCAAAGCAGCTTGTTTCTTATGAGCAGGGAAATATTTAGCAGAGAAGTAATAAATCATATCCTGGGGACTACGCACACAACCAGGATCAAGAGAATTAAACCATATCTTAGCATCACCCTTTAATGAGAACGGAAATATTTTAAGGATATAAAAGTAGCGAGATCTCTCATCATTAGTGAACAGGGTGTCTATATCATTTAATTTAGTAAGATGTGCCACAACAGTTTCAGATTCATAGCCATGAAAAGGATCAGATTCAACAAAGTAATTATATCAGGATCAACAGAGAATTCATAATCCTTATCGGTAACACAGATAGGTGAAGTTGCAAAAGCAGGGTCAGGTTTCATTCTATCATTAAGAGATTGCTGCTTCCATTTAGCTAATAACCTCTTGAGTTCATATCTATCTTTGCAAGCTAAAATAGCTAAAGAAGCTTCTTTATCAAAAACATAACCCTCAGGAATAACAGGCAAGTCTTCATCATCACTTTCATCAATATAATCAGTTTCAATAATTTCTTTCTCTCTAGCCCTAGCAATTTGTTCATCAAGAAATTCACTAAGGGGCACAGTAGTATCAAGCATAGAAGTAGTTTCATCATAAGTATCATGCATAGCAGAAGTGGCATCATCAATAACATGCGACATATCAGAATGAATAGCAGAAGCAGGTTTAGGTGTCGCAAGCTTACTCAAAACAGAAGGTCAATCAAGTGCAGAGCTAGATGGCAGTTCCTTACCTCCCCTCGTAGTTGAGGGATAAATTGTCATCTTAGCATCTTTCAAGTTCTTCATAGTGACCAGCAGATATAAATCCCAAGTGACTAAAAGAATAGAGCTATGCTCCCCGGCAACGGCGCCAGAAAATAGTCTTGATAACCCACAAGTATAGGGGATCGCAACAATTTTCGATTGTAAAGTATTCAACCCAAATTTATTGATTCGACACAAGGGGAGCCAAAGAATATTCTCAAGTATTAGTAGCTGAGTTGTCAATTCAACCACACCTGGATAACTTAGTATCTACAGCAAAGTATTTAGTAGAAAAGTAATATGATAGTAGTGGTAACGGTAGCAAAAGTAATATTTTTGGTGTTTTGTAGTGATTGTAACAGCAGCAACGGAAAAGTGAATAAGCGAAGAACAATATAGGAAAAGCTCGTAGGCATTGGATCGATGATGGAGAATTATGCCGGATGCGGTTCATCATGTAACAATCATAACATAGGGTGACACAGAACTAGCTCCAATTCATCAATGTAATGTAGGCATGTATTCCGAATATAGTCATACGTGCTTATCGAAAAGAACTTGCATGACATCTTTTGTCCTACCCTCCCGTGGCAGCGGGGTCCTAGCGGAAACTAAGGGATATTAAGGCCTCCTTTTAATAGATAACCGGAACAAAGCATTAACACATAGTGAATACATGAACTCCTCAAATTATGGTCATCACCGGGAGTGGTCCCGATTATGGTCACTTCGGGGTTGCCGGGTCATAACACATAGTAGGTGACTATAGACTTGCAAGATAGGATGAAGAACTCACATATATTCATGAAAACATAATAGGTTCAGATCTGAAATCATGGCACTCGGGCCCTAGTGACAAGCATTAAGCATAGCAAAGTCATAGCAACATCAATCTCAGAACATAGTGGATACTAGGGATCAAACCCTAACAAAACTAACTCGATTACATGATAGATCTCATCCAACCCATCACCGTCCAGCAAGCCTACGATGGAATTACTCACGCACGGCGGTGAGCATCATGAAATTGGTGATGGAGGATGGTTGATGATGACGATGGCGACGAATCCCCCTCTCCGGAGCCCCGAACGGACTCCAGATCAGCCCTCCCGAGAGGTTTTAGGGCTTGGCGGCGGCTCCGTATCGTAAAACGCGATGAATCCTTCTCTTTGATTTTTTTCTCCCCGAAAGCAAATATATAGAGTTGGAGTTGAGGTTGGAGGAGCTCCAGGGGGCCCACGAGGTAGGGGGGCATGCCCTAGGGGGGAGCGCCCCCCACCCTCGTGGCTAGGGTGTGGGCCCCCTGGTCTTCATCTTTTGCAAGGATTTTTTTATTTCCAAATAGATGTTCCGTGGAGTTTCAGGTCATTCTGAGAACTTTTGTTTCTTCACATAAATAATACCATGGAAAGTCTGCTGAAAATAGCGTCAGTCCGGGTTAGTTCCATTCAAATCATGCAAGTTAGAGTCCAAAACAAGGGCAAAAGTGTTTGGAAAAGTAGATACGACGGAGACGTATCACACTCAGCCGTCATCAGAGGACAGCTCTAGCTGGGAGGCTACAGTGCAGCGGCGGCGCAGTCCCCGACATAGTGTAGCGCGCATGGCGTCCCTGTTGGCTGTGCATGGAACACCCACCACACGCTCCGCCGCCGCTGCCCGTCGGCAGCTGTTGCCGGCCGCCGTTGCCGCCACACCAATGTCGAAAGCCAGGGCCATCTCCCGCTCCGCCGCTGCGGACCGAAGGCGGAGGTGGCCGTCGTGGCCGCCACCCCACTGCCTGCCACCATGGCCATCACCCGCTCCGCCACCGCGGCCCGAAGGTGGGAGGTAGTGGTCGTGGCCGCCACCCCATCGTCGGCCGCCGTGGCCGCCAGCCCACCGTCGACCGCCGGGATCATCACCTGCTCTGCCACCGCCGCCTGAAGGAGGGAGGCAGAGGTGGAGGCCCGCACATGCGTCAGCGACCTTGCGTGCTACATCGAGTTCCTGCGGGAGGAGGAGGAGGAGCGCCTTGTCGAGCATGCAAAGTGCCTTACCGCAGCCGTGGCCGCAGCACACGCCAACGCAGAGGCGAGGAATCAGGAGATCTACGAGCAGTCCGGCCGCTTCGAGAGGGATCGTCTGGAGCGGCAATGGGCGTTCGAGCTGGCGAGCGTCGCTGAACGTGTAGTAGCGGCAGGCACCATATTGCATTTGTGCAGCTCGTCGGTAGGCTCCTCCTCCTCCTCTGCCTCTTACTGAGTGTGCTCAGCAGAGGAGAGGCTGCCGGATGTAGCACAAAGCCCCTCCGTGGTAGTAGTATTTAGGGGCTATTTTGTTCAGTTCATCTGACTATAGATGTGTGGTCGAACTGTACAACGTACTTAAAATTAGCTAGTATATATAGTTGAACTAGCTATTTCAGTACGTGGTTGGCAACAATTGGGGAGAAGTTTGGTCCGTTCAGCTATCGAGTTGAACTGTTTTTATAAATTAAGAACGACTGCTTAACCTATGAATGAAATCTATGCTTAATTACTGTATTTTAGTTGCAAAAATTACATAGTGCTAATGATTTCTAGCTGCATATTTTGACAAATCGCAGTGTTACAAGGATTGACAAATGCCAACGTTACTAGATCAATAAATGTAAATCTTTCCAGTTTGACAAATGGCAACATACCCAATATGACAGATGCAAATCTTACCAAATTGTTTGTACGTGGTTGCACATGGGTCATCCAAAACAACCGTTTGCGTTGAAGGGATGCACAAATCCTGCGCTGCTCTCACTTTGCATAGGGGTGTTCTATCTAAATCGTGTGGAATCAAGAGCTGCAGAAATCCTGCTCGGCACATTTTCTCTTGGCTTCCTGGGGAAGCTGTCGGTTTGCATACGGGTGTTCTAACTAAAACGTTTGCGATGAGTATTTTATATTTAAAAAGCAAATTAATGGAGAGGATGCGAGAAAGGCGGGCGGCCATGGAAGTCAAAGGGCTCGCTTCCCAGTGAGCGTGCGCAGCGTACAGCTTGCACGCTTCCCGGTGAGCCTGCGCACTCGAGGACAGCTTGCACGCCTCTCGGTCAGCCTGTGCACCAGACAGCGCTCGCACGCCTCCCGTCCAGTCAAGGTCAAGCAGCTGTCCGCACGGCGCCTCCTACAGGCATTAAAACAAAGACACGTGGCGTCATGTGAATGGTTAACAGAATTTTGGATTTACTAGAATTTTAAAACCAGGCATCTCAATGTTTTGCCGGCAATCACCGGTACCTCGGTGTTTGAAATTCATTCCCATTTCTTGCATGGGACCTAAGCATGTACCCAAGGACACAGATTTGGTTTTTCAACCAATTTATAAGCACTGGAGCATGTGCATGTAGTTCAAATTTGAATTATGCACATAAATGCATTGAAAACTCAGTTAATGCATAAAAATGTCCAAACGAACCCCAAAAATCACAAAAATTCACACAACACTCCTGTTGTTCTATGTTGACACGAGAAAAAATTTGAAAACAATAAGAGGCAATGGATATCGTTTAATCCCCAAAGGTGGGGCGTTCCCTATCGAAAACCATCATGCTTGTTGTGAGAAGATCCGGTTTGTGAGAAGCATATACCCAAACGTGCCCCAAATGGGAAAAAACTTGTACCACGGCATCTTGATGCCGCTCCATGATAGCATGCCAAGTTTCATGAATTTCAGACACTAGAATTTAAAAACCAGGCATCTCAATGTTTTGCCGGCAATCAACGGTGCCCTGGTGTTTGAAATTCATTCCCATTTCTTGCATGGGACCTAAGTATGCACCCAAGGACACAATTTGATTTTTCAACCAATTTATATGCATTGGAGCATGTGCATGTAGTTCAAATTTGAATTATGCACATAAATGCATTGAAAACTCAGTTAATGCATAAAAATGTCCAAACGAACCCCGAAAAATAAAAAAATTCACACAACACTCCTGTTGTTCTATGTTGACACGAGAAAAAAATTTGAAAGCAATAAGAGGCAATGGATATTGTTTCGTCCCCAAAGGTGGGGCGTTCCCTACTGAAAACCATCATGCTTGTTGTGAGATGCTCCGGTTTGTGAGAAGCATATACCCAAACCTGCCCCAAATGGGACCAAATTTGTACCACGACATGTTGATGCCGCTTCATGATAGCATGCCAAGTTTCATGAATTTTAGACGAGTTTTGGATTTACTAGAATTTAAAAACCAGGCATCTCAATGTTTTGCCGGCAATCAACGGTGCCCTGGTGTTTGAAATTCATTCCCATTTCTTGCATGGGACCTAAGCATGCACCCAAGGACACAGATTTGATTTTTCAACCAATTTATATGCACTGGAGCATGTGCACGTAGTTCAAATTTGATTTATGCACATAAATGCATTGAAAACTCAGTTAATGCATAAAACTGTCCAAACGAACCCCGAAAAATCACAAAAATTCACACAACACTCCTGTTGTTCTATGATGACACGAGAAAAAAATTTGAAAGCAATAAGAGGCAATGGATATCGTTTCGTCCCCAAAGGTGGGGCGTTCCCTACCGAAAACCGTCATGCTTGTTGTGAGAAGCTCCGGTTTGTGAGAAGCATATACCCGAACCTGCCCCAAATGGGACAAAATTGGTGCCACGACATGTTGATGCCGCTCCATGATAGCATGCCAAGTTTCATGAATTTCAGACGAGTTTTGGATTTACTAGAATTTAAAAACCAGGCATCTCAATGTTTTGCTGGCAATGAACGGTGCCTTGGTGTTTGAAATTCATTCCCATTTCTTGCATGGAACCTAAGCATGCACCCAGGGACACAGATTTGATTTTTCAACCAATTTATATGCACTGGCGCATGTGCATGTAGTTCAAATTTGAATTATGCACATAAATGCATTGAAAACTCAGTTAATGCATAAAAATGTCCAAACGAACCCCAAAAAATCACAAAAATTCACACAACACTCCTGTTATTCTATGTTCACACAAGAAAAAAATTTGAAAGCAATAAGAGGCAATGGATATCGTTTCGTCCCCAAAGGTGGGGCGTTCCCTACCGAAAACCATCATGCTTGTTGTGAGAAGCTCCGCTTTGTGATAAGCATATACCCAAACCTGCCCCAAATGGGACAAAATTTGTACCACGGCCTGTTGATGTCGCTCCATGATAGCATGCCAAGTTTCATGAATTTCAGCCGAGTTTTGGATTTACTAGAATTTAAAAACCAGGCATCTCAATTTTTTTCCGGCAATCAACGGTGCCCTGGTGTTTGAAATTCATTCCCATTTCCTGCATGGGACCTAAGCATGCACCCAAGGATACATATTTGATTTTTCAACCAATTTATATGCACGGGAGCATGTGCACGTAGTTCACATTTGAATTATGCACATAAATTCATTGAAAACTCAGTTAATGCATAAAAATGTCCAAACAAACCCCGAAAATCACAAAAATTCACACAACACTCATGTTGTTTTATGTTGACACGAGAAATAAAATTGAAAGCAATAAGAGATAATGGATATCGTTTCGTCCCAATGGTGGGGCGTTCCCTACCGAAAACCATCATGCTTGTTGTGAGAAGCTCCGCTTTGTGAGAAGCATATACCCAAACCTGCCCCAAATGGGACAAAAATTTGTACCACGACATGTTGATGCTGCTCCATGATAGCATGCCATGTTTCATGAATTTCAGACGAGTTTTGGATTTACTAGAATTTAAAAACCAGGCATCTCAATGTTTTGCCGGCAATCAACGGTGCCCTGGTGTTTGAAATTCATTCCCATTTTTTGCATGGTACCTAAGCACGCACCCAAGGACACATATTTGATTTTTCAACCAATTTATATGCACTGGAGCATGTGCATGTAGTTCAAATTTGAATTATGCACATAAATGCATTGAAAACTCAGTTAATGCATAAAAGTGTCCAAACGAACCCCGAAAAATCACATAAATTCACACAACACTCCTGTTGTTTTATGTTGATACGAGAAAAAAAATTGAAAGCAATAAGAGGCAATGGATATCGTTCCGTCCACAAAGGTGGGGCATTCCCTACCGAAAACCATCATGCTTGTTGTGAGAAGCTCCGCTTTATAAGAAGCATATACCCAAACCTGCCCCAAATGGGACAAAATTTGTACCACGGCATGTTGATGCAGCTCCATGATAACATGCCAAGTTTCATGAATTTCAGACGAGTTTTGGATTTACTAGAATTTAAGGACCAGGCATGTCAATGTTTTTCTGGCAATCAACGGTGCCCTGGTGTTTGAAATTCATTCCCATTTCTTGCATGGGACCTAAGCATGCACCCAAGGACACATATTTCATATTTCAACCAATTTATATGCACTGGAGCATGTGCACGTAGTTCAAATTTGAATTATGCACATAAATGCATTGAAAACTCAGTTAATGCATAAAAATGTCCAAACGAACCCCGAAAAATCACAAAAATTCACACAACACTCCTGTTGTTCTATGTTGACACGAGAAAAAAAATTGAAAGCAATAAGAGGCACTGGATATCGTTTGGTCCCCAAAGGTGGGGCGTTCCCTACCGAAAACCATCATGCTTGTTGTGAGAAGCTCCGGTTTGTGAGAAGCATATACCCTAACCTGCCCCAAATTGGACAAAATTTGTACCATGGCGTGTTGATGCCGCTCCATGATAGCATGCCAAGTTTCATGAATTTCACATGAGTTTTGGATTTACTAGAATTTAAAAACCAGGCATCTCAATGTTTTCCGGCAATCAACGGTGCCCTGGTGTATTTAAATTCATTCCCATTTCTTGCATGGGACCTAAGCACGCACCCAACGACACATATTTGATTTTTCAACCAATTTATATGCACTGGAGCAGGTGCACGTAGTTCACATTTGAATTATACACATAAATGCATTAAAAACTCAGCTAATGCATAAAAATGAGCAAACAAACTCCGAAAATCACGAAAATTCACACAACACTCCTGTTGTTCTATGTTGACACGAGAAAAAAATTGAAAGCAATAAGAGGCGATGGATATCGTTTTGTCCCCAAAGGTGGGGCGTTTCCTACCGAAAACCATCATGCTTGTTGTGAGAAGCTCCGCTTTGTGAGAAGAATATACCCAAACGTGCCCCAAATGGGACAAAATTTGTACCACGACATGTTGATGCCGCTCCATGATAGCATGCCAAGTTTCATGAATTTCAGACGAGTTTTGGATTTACTAGAATTTAAAAACCAGGCATCTCAATGTTTTGCCGGCAATCAACGGTGCCCTGGTGTTTGAAATTCATTCCCATTTCTTGCATGGGACCTAAGCATGCACCCAAGGACACAGATTTGATTTTTCAACCAATTTTTATGCACTGGAGCATGTGCATGTAGTTCAAATTTTGATTATACACATAAATGCGTTGAAAACTCAGTTAATGCATAAAAATGTCCAAACAAACCCCGAAAAATCACAAAAAATCACACAAAACTCCTGTTGTTCTATGTTGACACGAGAAAAAAATTGAAAGCAATAAGAAGCAATGGATATCGTTCCGTCCCCAAAGGTGGGGCGTTCCCAACCGAAAACCATCATGCTTGTTGTGAGAAGCTCCGCTTTGTGAGAAGCATATACCCAAACCTGCCCCAAATTGGACAAAATTTGTACCACGGCATGTTGGTGCTGCTCCATGATAGCATGCCAAGTTTCATGAATTTTAGATGAGTTTTGGATTTACTAGAATTTAAAAACCAGGCATCTTAATGTTTTTCCGGCAATCAACGGTTCCCTGGTGTTTGAAATTCATTCCATTTTTTGCATGGGACCTAAGCATGCACCCAAGCACACAGATTTCATTTTTCAACCAATTTATATGCACTGGAGCATGTGCACGTAGTTCAAATTAGAATTATGCGCATAAATGCATTGAAAACTCAGTTAATGCATAAAAATGTCCAAACGTACCCTGAAAAATCACAAAAATTCACACAACACTCATGTTGTTCTATGTAGACACGAGAATTTTTTTTGAAAGCAATAAGAGGCAATGGATATCGTTTTTCGTCCCCAAACGTGGGGCGTTCCTACCGAAAACCATCATGCTTGTTGTGAGAAGCATATACCCAAACCTGCCCCAAATGGGACAAAATTTGTACCACGATGTGTTGATGCCGCTCCATGGTAGCATGCCAAGTTTCACGAATTTCAGACGAGTTTTGGATTTACTAGAATTTAAAACCAGGCATCTCAATGTTTTGCCGGCAATCAACGGTGCCCTGGTGTTTGAAATTCATTCCCATTTCATGCATGGGACCTAAGCATTCAACCAAGGACACATATTTGATTTTTCAATCAATTTATATGCACTGGAGCATGTGCATGTAGTTCAAATTTGTATTATGGACATAAATGCATTGAAAACTCAGTTAATGCATAAAAATGTCCAAACGAACCCCGAAAATCACAAAAATTCACACAACACTCCTGTTGTTCTATGTTGACACGAGAAAAAAATGAAAGCAATAAGAGGCAATGGATATCGTTTCGTGCCCAAAGGTGGGGCGTTCCCTACCGAAAACCATCATGCTTGTTGTGAGAAGCTCCGCTTTGTGACAACCATATACCCAAACCTGCCCCAAATGGGACAAAATTTGTTCCACGACATATTGATGCCGCTCCATGATAGCATGCGAAGTTTCATGAATTTCAGATGACTTTTGGATTTACTAGAATATAAAAACCAGGCATCTCAATGTTTTGCCGGCAATCAACAGTGCCCTCGTGTTTGAAATTCATTCCCATTTCTTGCATGGGACCTAAGCATGCACCCAAGGACACAGATTTGATTTTTCAACCAATTTATATGCACTGGAGCATGTGCATGTAGTTCAAATTTGAATTATGCACATAAATGCTTTGAAAACTCAGTTAATGCATAAAAATGTCCAAACGAACCCCGAAAAATCACAAAAATTCCACACAACACTCCTGTTGTTCTATGTTGACACGAGAAAAAAAATTAAAGCAATAAGAGGCAATCGATATCGTTCCGTCCCCAAAGGTGGGGCGTTCCCTACCGAAAACCATCATGCTTGTTGTGAGAAGCTCCGCTTTGTGACAAACATATACCCAAACCTGCCCCAAATGGGACAAAATTTGTACCACGGCATGTTGATGTCGCTCCATGATGGCATGCCAAGTTTCATGAATTTCAGCCGAGTTTTGGATTTACTAGAATTTAAAAACCAGGCATCTCACTGTTTTGCCGGCAATCAACGGTGCCCTCGTGTTTGAAATTCATTCCCATTTCTTGCATGGGACCTAAGCATGCACCCAAGGACACAGATTTGATTTTTCAGCCAATTTATATGCACTGGAGCATGTGCATGTAGTTCAAATTTTAATTATGCACATAAATGCATTGAAAACTCAGTTAATGCATAAAAATGGCCAAACGAACCCCGAAAAATCACAAACATTCACACAACACTCCTGTTGTTCTATGTTGACATGAGAAAAAAAATTAAAGCAATAAGAGGCAATCGATATCGTTCCGTCCACAAAGGTGGGCGTTCCCTACCGAAAACCATCATGCTTGTTGTGAGCAGCTCCGCTTTGTGACAAGCTTATACCGAAACCTGCCCCAAATGGGACAAAATTTGTACCACGGCATGTTGATGTCGCTCCATGATGGCATGCCAAGTTTCATGAATTTCAGCCGAGTTTTGGATTTACTAGAATTTAAAAACCAGGTGCCCTGGTGTTTGAAATTCATTCCCGTTTCTTGCATGGGACCTAAGCATGCTCCAAGGACACAGATTTGATTTTTCAACCAATTTATATGCACTGGAGCATGTGCACGTAGTTCACATTTGAATTATGCACATAAATGCATTGAAAACTAAGTTAATGCATAAAAATGTCCAAACGAACCCCGAAAATCACAAAAATTCACACAACACTCCTGTTGTTCTATGTTGACATGAGAAAAAAATTTGAAAGCAATAAGAGGCAATGGATATCGTTTCGTCCCCAAAGGTGGGGCGTTCCCTAACGAAAACCATCATGCTTGTTGTGAGAAGCTCCGGTTTGTGAGAAGCATATACCCAAACCTGCCCCAAATGGGACAAAATTTGTACCACGACATGTTGATGCTGCTCCATGGTAGCATGCCAAGTTTCATGAATTTCAGACGAGTTTTGGATTTATTAGAATTTAAAACCAGGCATCTCAATGTTTTGCCGGTAATCAACGGTGCCCTGGTGTTTGAAATTCATTCCCGTTTATTGCATGGGACCTAAGCATGCACCCAAGGACACATATTTCATTTTTGAACCAATTTATATGCACTCGCGCATCTGCATGTAGTTCAAATTTGAATTATGCACATAAATGCATTGAAAACTCAGTTAATGCATAAAAATGTCCAAACGAACCCCGAAAAATCACAAAAGTTCACACAACACTCCAGTTGTTCTATGTTGACACGAGAAAAAAAATTGAAAGCAATAAGAGGCAATGGATATCGTTTCGTCCCCAAAGGTGGGGCGTTCCCTAACGAAAACCATCATGCTTGTTGTGAGAAGCTCCGCTTTGTGACAAGCATATACCCTAACCTGCCCCAAATGGGCCAAAATTTGTACCACGGCATGTTGATGTCGCTCCATGATAGCATGCCAAGTTTCATGAATTTCAGCTGAGTTTTGGATTTACTAGAATTTAAAAACCAGGCATCTCAATGTTTTTCCGGCAATCAACGGTGCCCTTGTGTTTGAAATTCATTCCCATTTCTTGCATGGGACCTAAGCTTGCACCCAGGGACACATATTCGATTTTTCAACCAATTTATATGCACTCGAGCATATGCACGTAGTTCACATTTGAATTATGCACATAAATGCATTGAAAACTCAGTTAATGCATAAAAATGTCCAAACAAACCCCAAAAATCACGAAAATTCACACAACGCTCCTGTTATTCTATGTTCACACAAGAAAAAAATTAGAGAGCAATAAGAGGCAATGGATATCGTTTCGTCCCCAAAGGTGGGGCGTTCCCTACCGAAAACCATCATGCTTGTTGTGAGAAGCTCCGCTTTGTGACAAGCATATACCCAAACCTGCCCCAAATGGGACAAAATTTGTACCACGGCATGTTGATGTCGCTCCATGATGGCATGCCAAGTTTCATGAATTTCAGCCGAGTTTTGGATTTACTAGAATTTAAAAACCAGGCATCTCAATGTTTTTCCCGCAATCAACAGTGCCCTGGTGTTTGAAATTCATTCCCATTTCTTGCATGGGACCTAAGATTGCACCCAGGGACACATATTTGATTTTTCAACCAATTTATATGCACTGGAGCATGTGCATGTTGTTCAAATTTTAATTATGCACATAAATGCATTGAAAACTCAGTTAATGCATAAAAATGTCCAAACGAACCCCGAAAAATCACAAAAATTCACACAACACTCCTGTTGTTCTATGTTGACATGAGAAAAAAAAATTTGAAAGCAATAAGAGGCAATGTATATCGTTTCGTCCCCAAAGGTGGGGCGTTCCCTACCGAAAACCATCATGCTTGTTGTGAGAAGCTCCGGTTTGTGAGAAGCATATACCCAAACCTGCCCCAAATGGGACAAAATTTGTACCACGACATATTGATGCCGCTCGATGGTAGCATGCCAAGTTTCATGAACTTCAGACGAGTTTTGGATTTACTAGAATTTAAAACCAGGCATCTCAATGTTTTGCCGACAATCAACGGTGCCCTGGTGTTTGAAATTCATTCCCATTTCGTGCATGCGACTTAAGCATGCACCCAAGGACACAGATTTGATTTTTCAACCAATTTATATGCATTGGAGCATGTGCATGTAGTTCAAATTTGAATTATGCACATAAATGCATTGAAAACTTAGTTAATGGATAAAAATGTCCAAACGAACCCCGAAAATCACAAAAATTCACACAACACTCCTGTTGTTCTATGTTGACACGAGAAAAAATTGAAAGCTATAAGAGGCAATGGATATCGTTTCGTCCCCAAAGATGGGGCGTTCCCTACCGAAAACCATCATGCTTGTTGTGAGAAGCTCCGCTTTGTGACAAGCATATACCCAAACCTGCCCCAAATGGGACAAAATTTGTACCACGACATATTGATGCCGGTCCATGATAGCATGCGAAGTTTCATGAATTTCAGACGAGTTTTGGCTTTACTGGAATATAAAAACCAGGCATCTCAATGTTTTGCCGGCAATCAACGGTGCCCTCGTGTTTGAAATTCATTCCCATTTCTTGCATGGGACATAAGCACGCACCCAAGGACACAGATTTGATTTTTCAACCAATTTATATGCACTGGAGCATGTGCATGTAGTTCAAATTTTAATTATGCACATAAATACATTGAAAACTCAGTTAATGCATGAAAATGTCCAAACGAACCCCGAAAAATCACAAAAATTCACACAACACTCCTGTTGTTCTATGTTGACACGAGAAAAAAAATTAAAGCAATAAGAGGCAATCGATATTGTTCCGTCCACAAAGGTGGCGCGTTCACTACCGAAAACCATCATGCTTGTTGTGAGAAGCTCCGCTTTGTGACAAGCTTATACCGAAACCTGCCCCAAATGGGACAAAATTTATACCACGGCATGTTGATGTCGCTCCATGATGGCATGCCAAGTTTCATGAATTTCAGCCGAGTTTTGGATTTACTAGAATTTAAAAACCAGGCATCTCAATGTTTTTCCGGCAATCAACAGTGCCCTGGTGTTTGAAATTCATTCCCGTTTCTTGCATGGGACCTAAGCATGCTCCCAAGGACACACATTTGATTTTTCAAGCAATTTATTTGCACTTGAGCATGTGCACGTAGTTCACATTTGAATTATGCACATAAATGCATTGAAAACTAAGTTAATGCATAAAAATGTCCGAACGAACCCCGAAAATCACAAAAATTCACACAACACTCCTGTTGTTCTATGTTGACATGAGAAAAAATTTGAAAGCAATAAGAGGCAATGGATATCGTTTCGTCCCCAAAGGTGGGGCGTTCCCTAACGAAAACCATCATGCTTGTTGTGAGAAGCTCCGGTTTGTGAGAAGCATATACCCAAACCTGCCCCAAATGGGACAAAATTTGTACCACGACATGTTGATGCCGCTCCATGGTAGCATGCCAAGTTTCATGAATTTCAGACGAGTTTTGGATTTACTAGAATTTAAAACCAGGCATCTGAATGTTTTGCCGGTAATCAACGGTGCCCTGGTGTTTGAAATTCATTCCCATTTCTTGCATGGGACCTAAGCATGCACCCAAGGACGCAGATTTCATTTTTCAACCAATTTATATGCACTCGCGCATCTGCATGTAGTTCAAATTTGAATTATGCACATAAATGCATTGAAAACTCAGTTAATGCATAAAAATGTCCAAACGAATCCCGAAAAATCACAAAAATTCACACAACACTCCTGTTGTTCTATGTTGACATTAGAAAAAAATCGAAAGCAATAAGAGGCAATGTATATCGTTTCGTCCCCAAAGGTGGGGCGTTCCCTACCGAAAACCATCATGCTTGTTGTGAGAAGCTCCGGTTTGTGAGAAGCATATACCAAAACCTGCCCCAAATGGGACAAAATTTGTACCACGACATATTGATGTCGCTCCATGGTAGCATGCCAAGTTTCATGAATTTCAGACGAGTTTTGGATTTACTAGAATTTAAAACCAGGCATCTCAATGTTTTGCCGGCAAGCAAAGGTGACCTGGTGTTTGAAATTCATTCCCATTTCGTGCGTGGGACTTAAGCATGCACCCAAGGACGCAGATTTGATTTTTCAACCAATTTATATGCATTGGAGCATGTGCATGTAGTTCAAATTTGAATTATGCACATAAATGCATTGAAAACTTAGTTAATGCATAAAAATGTCCAAACGAACCCCGTAAATCACAAAAATTCACACAACACTCCTGTTGTTCTATGTTGACACAAGAAAAAAATTGAAAGCAATAAGAGGCAATGGATATCGTTTCGTCCCCAAAGGTGGGGCGTTCCCTAACGAAAACCATCATGCTTGTTGTGAGAAGCTCCGCTTTGTGACAAGCATATACCCAAACCTGCCCCAAATGGGACAAAATTTGTACCACGACATATTGATGCCGCTCCATGATAGCATACGAAGTTTCATGAATTTCAGACGAGTTTAGGATTTACTGGAATATAAAAACCAGGCATCTCAATGTTTTGCCGGTAATCAACGGTGCCCTCGTGTTTGAAATTCATTCCCATTTCCTGCATGGGACATAAGCATGCACCCAAGGACACATATTTGATTTTTCAACCAATTTATATGCACTGGAGCATGTGCATGTAGTTCAAATTTTAATTATGCACATAAATACATTGAAAACTCAGTTAATGCATGAAAATGTCCAAACGAACCTCGAAAAATCAAAAAATTCACACAACACTCCTGTTGTTCTATGTTGACACGAGAAAAAATGAAAGCAATAAGAGGCAATCGATATCGTTCCGTCCACAAAGGTGGGGCGTTCCCTACCGAAAACCATCATGCTTGTTGTGAGAAGCTCCGCTTTGTGACAAGCTTATACCGAAACCTGCCCCAAATGGGACAAAATTTGTACCACGGCATGTTGATGTTGCTCCATGATGGCATGCCAAGTTTCATGAATTTCAGCCGAGTTTTGGATTTACTAGAATTTAAAAACCTGGCATCTCAATGTTTTTCCGGCAATCAACATTGCCCTGGTCTTTGAAATTCATTCCCGCTTCTTGCATGGGACCTAAGCATGCTCCCAAGGACACAGATTTGATTTTTCAAGCAATTTATATGCACTGGAGCATGTGCACGTAGTACACATTTGAATTATGCACATAAATGCATTGAAAACTAAGTTAATGCATAAAAATGTCCAAACGAACCCCAAAACTCACAAAAATTCACACAACACTCCTGTTGTTCTATGTTGACATGAGAAAAAATTTGAAAGCGATAAGAGGCAATGGATATCGTTTCGTCCCCAAAGGTGGGGCGTTCCCTAACGAAAACCATCATGCTTGTTGTGAGAAGCTCCGGTTTGTGAGAAGTATATATCCAAACCTGCCCCAAATGGGACAAAATTTGTACCACGACATGTTGATGCCGCTCCATGGTAGCATGCCAAGTTTCATGAATTTCAGACGAGTTTTGGATTTACTAGAATTTAAAACCAGGCATCTCAATGTTTTGCCGGCAATCAACGGTGCCCTGGTGTTTGAAATTCATTCCCATTTATTGCATGGGACCTAAGCATGCACCCAAGGACACAGATTTCATTTTTCAACCAATTTATATGCACTCGCGCATCTACATGTAGTTCAAATTTGAATTATGCACATAAATGCATTGAAAACTCTGTTAATGCATAAAAATATCCAAACGAACCCCGAAAAATCACAAAAATTCACACAACACTCCTGTTGTTCTATGTTGACACGAGAAAAAGAATTGAAAGCAATAAGAGGCAATGGATATCGTTTCGTCCCCAAAGGTGGGGCGTTCCCTAACGAAAACCATCATGCTTGTTGTGAGAAGCTCCGCTTTCTGACATGCATATACCCTAACCTGCCCAAATGGGCCAAAATTTGTACCACGGCATGTTGATGTCGCTCCATGATAGCATGCCAAGTTTCATGAATTTCAGCCGAGTTTTGGATTTACTAGAATTTAAAAACCAGGCATCTCAAAGTTTTTCCGGCAATCAACGGTGCCCTGGTGTTTGAAATTCATTCCCATTTCTTGCATGGGACCTAAGCTTGCACCCAGGGACGCATATTTGATTTTTCAACCAATTTATATGCACTAGAGCATGTGCATGTTGTTCAAATTTTAATTATGCACATAAATGCGTTGAAAACTCAGTTAATGCATAAAAATGTCCAAACGAACCCCGAAAAATCACAAAAATTCACACAACACTCCTGTTGTTCTATGTTGACAGGAGAAAAAATTAAAGCAATAAGAGGCAATCGATATCGTTCCGTCCCCAAAGGTGGGGCGTTCCCTACCAAAAACCATCATGCTTGTTGTGAGAAGCTCCGCTTTGTGACAAGCATATACCCAAACCTGCCCCAAATGGGACAAAATTTGTACCACGGCATGTTGATGTCGCTCCATGATGGCATGCCAAGTTTCATGAATTTCAGCCGAGTTTTGGATTTACTAGAATTTAAAAACCAGGCATCTCAATATTTTTCGGCAATCAACAGTGCCCTGGTGTTTGAAATTCATTCCCATTTCTTGCATGGGACCTAAGCATGCTCCCAAGGACACAGATTTGATTTTTCAAGCAATTTATATGCACTGGAGCATGTGCACGTAGTTCACATTTGAATTATGCACATAAATGCAATGAAAACTAAGTTAATGCATAAAAATGTCCAAACGAACCCCGAAAATCACAAAAATTCAAACAACACTCCTGTTTTTCTATGTTGACATGAGAAAAAAAATTGAAAGCAATAAGAGGCAATGGATATCGTTTCGTCCCCAATGGTGGGGCGTTCCCTACCGAAAACCATCATGCTTGTTGTGAGAAGCTCCGCTTAGTGAGAAGCATATACCCAAACCTGCCCCAAATGGGACAAAATTTGTACCACGACATGTTGATGCCGCTCCATGGTAGCATGCCAAGTTTCATGAATTTCAGCCGAGTTTTGGATTTACTAGAATTTAAAAACCAGGCATCTCAATGTTTTTCCGGCAATCAACGGTGCCCTGGTGTTTGAAATTCATTCCCATTTCTTGCATGGGACCTAAGCTTGCACCCAGGGACACATATTTGATTTTTCAACCAATTTATATGCACTGGAGCATGTGCACGTAGTTCACATTTGAATTATGCACATAAATGCATTGAAAACTCAGTTAATGCATAAAAATGTCCAAACAAACCCCAAAAATCATGAAAATTCACACAACGCTCCTGTTGTTCTATGTTGACACGAGAAAAAAATTGAAAGCAATAAGAGGCAATGGATATCGTTTCGTCCCCAAAGGTGGGGCATTCCCTACCGAAAACCATGATGCTTGTTGTGAGAAGCTCCGCTTTGTGACAAGCATATACCCAAACCTGCCCCAAATGGGACAAAATTTGTACCACGACATATTGATGCCGCTCCAATATAGCATGCGAAGTTTCATGAATTTCAGACGAGGTTTGGATTTCTAGAATATAAAAACCAGGCATCTCAATGTTTTGCCGGCAATCAACGGTGCCCTGGTGTTTGAAATTAATTCCCATTTCTTGCATGGGACCTAAGCGTGCACCCAAGGACACAGATTTGATTTTTCAACCAATTTATATGCACTGGAGCATGTGCATGTAGTTCAAATTTGAATTATGCACATAAATGCATTGAGAACTCAGTTAATGCATAAAAATGCTCAAACGAACCCCGAAAATCACAAAAATTCACACAACACTCATGTTGTTCTATGTTGACACGCGAAAAAAATTCGAAAGCAATAAGAGGCAATGGATATCGTTTCGTCCCCAAAGGTGGGGCGTTCCCTACCGAACACCATCATGCTTGTTGTGAGAAGCTCCGCTTTGTGACAAGCATATACCGAAACCTACCCCAAATGGGACAAATTTTGTACCACGACATATTGATGCCGCTCCATGATAGCATGCGAAGTTTCATGAATTTCAGAGGAGTTTTGGATTTACTAGAATATAAAAACCAGGCATCTCAATGTTTTGCCGGCAATCAACGGTGCCCTCGTGTTTGAAATTCATTCCCATTTCTTGCATGGGACCTAAGCATGCACCCAAGGACACAGATTTAATTTTTCAACCAATTTATATGCACTGGAGCATGTGCATGTTGTTCAAATTTTAATTATGCACATAAATGCATTGAAAACTTAGTTAATGCATAAAAATGTCCAAACGAACCCCGAAAAATCACAAAAATTCACACAACACTCCTGTTGTTCTATGTTGACACGAGAAAAAAAATTGAAAGCCATAAGAGGCAATGGATATCGTTTCGTCCCCAAAGGTGGGGCGTTCCCTACCGAAAAGCATCATGCTTGTTGTGAGAAGCTCCGCTTTGTGACAAGCATATACCTTAACCTGCCCAAATGGGCCAAAATTTCTACCACGGCATGTTGATGTCGCTCCATGATAGCATGCAAAGTTTCATGAATTTCAGCTGAGTTTTGGATTTACTAGAATTTAAAAACCAGGCATCTCAATGTTTTTCCGGCAATCAACGGTGCCCTTGTGTTTGAAATTCATTCCCATTTCTTGCATGGGACCTAAGATTGCACCCAGGGACACATATTTGATTTTTCAACCAATTTATATGCACTGGAGCATGTGCACGTAGTTCACATTTGAATTATGCACATAAATGCATTGAAAACTCAGTTAATGCATAAAAATGTCCAAACAAACCCCAAAAATCATGAAAATTCACACAACGCTCCTGTTGTTCTATGTTGACACGAGAAAAAAAATTGAAAGCAATAAGAGGCAATGGATATCGTTTCGTCCCCAAAGGTGGGGCATTCCCTACCGAAAACCATCATGCTTGTTGTGAGAAGCTCCGCTTTGTGACAAGCATATACCCAAACCTGCCCCAAATGGGACAAAATTTGTACCACGACATATTGATGCCGCTCCATGATAGCATGCGAAGTTTCATGAATTTCAGACGAGGTTTGGATTTCTAGAATATAAAAACCAGGCATCTCAATGTTTTGCCGGCAATCAACGGTGCCCTGGTGTTTGAAATTAATTCCCATTTCTTGCATGGGACCTAAGCGTGCACCCAAGGACACAGATTTGATTTTTCAACCAATTTATATGCACTGGAGCATGTGCATGTAGTTCAAATTTGAATTATGCACATAAATGCATTGAGAACTCAGTTAATGCATAAAAATGCTCAAACGAACCCCGAAAATCACAAAAATTCACACAACACTCATGTTGTTCTATGTTGACACGCGAAAAAAATTCGAAAGCAATAAGAGGCAATGGATATCGTTTCGTCCCCAAAGGTGGGGCGTTCCCTACCGAACACCATCATGCTTGTTGTGAGAAGCTCCGCTTTGTGACAAGCATATACCGAAACCTACCCCAAATGGGACAAATTTTGTACCACGACATATTGATGCCGCTCCATGATAGCATGCGAAGTTTCATGAATTTCAGAGGAGTTTTGGATTTACTAGAATATAAAAACCAGGCATCTCAATGTTTTGCCGGCAATCAACGGTGCCCTCGTGTTTGAAATTCATTCCCATTTCTTGCATGGGACCTAAGCATGCACCCAAGGACACAGATTTAATTTTTCAACCAATTTATATGCACTGGAGCATGTGCATGTTGTTCAAATTTTAATTATGCACATAAATGCATTGAAAACTTAGTTAATGCATAAAAATGTCCAAACGAACCCCGAAAAATCACAAAAATTCACACAACACTCCTGTTGTTCTATGTTGACACGAGAAAAAAAATTGAAAGCCATAAGAGGCAATGGATATCGTTTCGTCCCCAAAGGTGGGGCGTTCCCTACCGAAAAGCATCATGCTTGTTGTGAGAAGCTCCGCTTTGTGACAAGCATATACCTTAACCTGCCCAAATGGGCCAAAATTTCTACCACGGCATGTTGACGTCGCTCCATGATAGCATGCAAAGTTTCATGAATTTCAGCTGAGTTTTGGATTTACTAGAATTTAAAAACCAGGCATCTCAATGTTTTTCCGGCAATCAACGGTGCCCTTGTGTTTGAAATTCATTCCCATTTCTTGCATGGGACCTAAGATTGCACCCAGGGACACATATTTGATTTTTCAACCAATTTATATGCACTGGAGCATGTGCACGTAGTTCACATTTGAATTATGCACATAAATGCATTGAAAACTCAGTTAATGCATAAAAATGTCCAAACAAACCCCAAAAATCATGAAAAATCACACAACTCTCCTGTTGTTCTATGTTGACACGAGAAAAAAAATTGAAAGCAATAAGAGGCAATGGATATCCTTTCGTCCCCAAAGGTGGGGCATTCCCTACTGAAAACCATCATGCTTGTTGTGAGAAGCTCCGCTTTGTGACAAGCATATACCCAAACCTGCCCCAAATGGGACAAAATTTGTACCACGACATATTGATGCCGCTCCATGATAGCATGCGAAGTTTCATGAATTTCAGACGAGTTTTGGATTACTAGAATATAAAAACCAGGCATCTCAATGTTTTGCCGGCAATCAACGGTGCCCTGGTGTTTGAAATTAATTCCCATTTCTTGCATCGGACCTAAGCATGCACCCAAGGACACATATTTGATTTTTCAACCAATTTATATGCACTGGAGCATGTGCATGTAGTTCAAATTTGTATTATGCACATAAATGCATTGAAAACTCAGTTAATGCATAAAAATGTCCAAACGAACCCCGAAAATCACAAAAATTCACACAACACTCATGTTGTTCTATGTTGACACGCGAAAAAAACTCGAAAGCAATAAGAGGCAATGGATATCGTTTCGTCCCCAAAGGTGGGGCGTTCCCTACCGAAAACCATCATGCTTGTTGTGAGAAGCTCCGCTTTGTGACAAGCATATACCCAAACCTACCCCAAATGGGACAAAATTTGTACCACGACATATTGATGCCGCTCCATGATAGCATGCGAAGTTTCATGAATTTCAGATGAGTTTTGGATTTACTAGAATATAAAAACCAGGCATCTCAATGTTTTGCCGGCAATCAACGGTGCCCTCGTGTTTGAAATTCATTCCCATTTCTTGCATGGGACCTAAGCATGCACCCAAGGACACAGATTAATTTTTCAACCAATTTATATGCACTGGAGCATGTGCATGTTGTTCAAATTTTAATTATGCACATAAATGCATTGGAAACTCAGTTAATGCATAAATGTCCAAACGAACCCCGAAAAATCACAAAAATTCACACAACACTCCTGTTGTTCTAAGTTGACACGAGAAAAAAATTGAAAGCAATAAGAGGCAATGGATATCGTTTCGTCCCCAAAGGTGGGGCGTTCCCTACCGAAAACCATCATGCTTGTTGTGAGAAGCTCCGCTTTGTGACAAGCATATACCCTAACCTGCCCAAATGGGCCAAAATTTGTACCACGGCATGTTGATGTCGCTCCATGATAGCATGCCAAGTTTCATGAATTTCCGCTGAGTTTTGGATTTACTAGAATTTAAAAACCAGGCAGTTTTTCCGGCAATCAACGGTGCCCTTGTGTTTGAAATTCATTCCCATTTCTTGCATGGGACCTAAGCTTGCACCCAGGGACACATATTTGATTTTTCAACCAATTTATATGCACTGGAGCATGTGCACGTATTTCACATTTGAATTATGCACATAAATGCATTGAAAACTCAGTTAATGCATAAAAATGTCCAAACAAACCCCAAAAATCACGAAAATTCACACAACGCTCCTGTTGTTCTATGTTGACACGAGAAAAAAATTTGAAAGCAATAAGAGGCAATGGATATCGTTTCGTCCCCAAAGGTGGGGCGTTCCCTACCAAAAACCATCATGCTTGTTGTGAGAAGCTCCGCTTAGTGAGAAGCATATACCCAAACCTGCCCCAAATGGGACAAATTTGTACCACGACATGTTGATGCCACTCCATGGTAGCATGCCAAGTTTCTTGAATTTCAAACGAGTTTTGGATTTTCTAGAATTTAAAACCAGGCATCTCAATGTTTTTCCGGCAATCAACGGTGCCCTGGTGTTTGAAATTCATAACCATTTCTTGCATGGGACCTAAGCATGCACCCAAGGACATAGATTTGATTTTTCAACCAATTTATATGCAGTGGAGCATGTGCATGTAGTTCAAATTTGAATTATGCACATAAATGCATTAAAAACTCAGTTAATGCATAAAAATGTCCAAACGAACCCCGAAAATCACAAAAATTCACACAATACTCCTGTTGTTTTATGTTGAGACACGAAAAAAAATTCGAAAGCAATAAGAGGCAATGGATATCATTTCGTCCCCAAAGGTGGGGCGTTCCCTACCAAAAACCATCATGCTTGTTGTGAGAAGCTCCGGTTTGTGACAAGCATATACCCAAACCTGCCCCAAATGGGACAAAATTTGTACCACAACATATTGATGCCGCTCCATGATAGCATGCGAAGTTTCATGAATTTCAGACGAGTTTTGGATTTACTAGAATATAAAAACCAGGCATCTCAAAGTTTTGCCGGCAATCAACAGTGCCCTCGTGTTTGAAATTCATTCCTATTTCTTGCATGGGACCTAAGCATGCACCCAAGGACACAGATTTGATTTTTCAACCAATTTATATGCACTGGAGCATGTGCATGTAGTTCAAATTTGAATTATGCACATAAATGCTTTGAAAACTCAGTTAATGCATAAAAATGTCCAAACGAACCCCGAAAAATCACAAAAATTCCACACAACACTCCTGTTGTTCTATGTTGACACGAGAAAAAAAATTAAAGCAATAAGAGGCAATCGATATCGTTCCGTCCCCAAAGGTGGGGCGTTCCCTACCGAAAACCATCATGCTTGTTGTGAGAAGCTCCGCTTTGTCACAAGCATATACCCAAACCTGCCCCAAATGGGACAAAATTTGTACCACGGCATGTTGATGTCGCTCCATGATGGCATCCCAAGTTTCATGAATTTCAGCCGAGTTTTGGATTTACTAGAATTTAAAAACCAGGCATCTCAATGTTTTTCCGGCAATCAACAGTGCCCTGGTGTTTGAAATTCATTCCCATTTCTTGCATGGGACCTAAGCATGCTCCCAAGGACACAGATTTGATTTTTCAAGCAATTTATATGCACTGGAGCATGTGCACGTAGTTCATATTTTAATTATGCACATAAATGCATTGAAAACTAAGTTAATGCATAAAAATGTCCAAACGAACCCCGAAAATCACAAAAATTCACACAACACTCCTGTTGTTCTATGTTGACATGAGAAAAAATTTGATAGTTATAAGAGGCAATGGATATCGTTTCGTCCCCAAAGGTGGGGCGTTCCCTACCGAAAACCATCATGCTTGTTGTGAGAAGCTCCGGTTTGTGAGAAGCATATACCCAAACCTGCCCCAAATGGGACAAAATTTGTACCACGACATGTTGATGCCGCTCCATGGTAGCATGCCAACTTTCATGAATTTCAGACGAGTTTTGGATTTACTAGAATTTAAAACCAGGCATCTCAATGTTTTGCCGGCAATCAACGGTGCCCTGGTGTTTGAAATTCATTCCCATTTCTTGCATGGGACCTAAGCATGCACCCAAGGACACAGATTTGATTTTTCAACCAATTTATATGCATTGGACCATGTGCATGTAGTTCAAATTTGAATTATGCACATAAATGCATTGAAAACTCAGTTAATGCATAAAAATGTCCAAACGAACCCCGCAAATCACAAAAATTCACACAACACTCCTGTTGTTCTATGTTGACACGCGAAAAAAATTCGAAAGCGATAAGAGGCAATGTATATCGTTTCGTCCCCAAAGGTGGGGCGTTCCCTACCGAAAACCATCATGCTTGTTGTGAGAAGCTCCGCTTTGTGACAAGCATATACCCAAACCTACCCCAAATGGGACAAAATTTGTACCACGACATATTGATGCCGCTCCATGATAGCATGCGAAGTTTCATGAATTTCAGATGAGTTTTGGATTTACTAGAATATAAAAACCAGGCATCTCAATGTTTTGCCGGCAATCAACGGTGCCCTCGTGTTTGAAATTCATTCCCATTTCTTGCATGGGACCTAAGCATGCACCCAAGGACACATATTTAATTTTTCAACCAATTTATATGCACTGGAGCATGTGCATGTTGTTCAAATTTTAATTATGCACATAAATGCATTGAAAACTCAGTTAATGCATAAATGTCCAAACGAACCCTGAAAAATCACAAAAATTCACACAACACTCCTGTTGTTCTAAGTTGACACGAGAAAAAAAATTGAAAGCAATAAGAGGCAATGGATATCGTTTCGTCCCCAAAGGTGGGGCGTTCACTACCGAAAACCATTATGCTTGTTGTGAGAAGCTCCGCTTTGTGACAAGCATATACCCTAACCTGCCCAAATGGGCCAAAATTTGTACCACGGCATGTTGATGTCGCTCCATGATAGCATGCCAGGTTTCATGAATTTCCGCTAAGTTTTGGATTTACTAGAATTTAAAAACCAGGCATCTTAATGTTTTTCCGGCAATCAACGGTGCCCTTGTGTTTGAAATTCATTCCCATTTCTTGCATGGGACCTAAGCTTGCACCCAGGGACACATATTTGATTTTTCAACCAATTTATATGCACTGGAGCATGTGCACGTAGTTCACATTTGAATTATGCACATAAATGCATTGAAAACTCAGTTAAAGCATAAAAATGTCCAAACAATCCCCAAAAATCACGAAAATTCACACAACGCTCCTGTTGTTCTATGTTGACACGAGAAAAAAATTTGAAAGCAATAAGAGGCAATGGATATCGTTTCGTCCCCAAAGGTGGGGCGTTCCCTACCGAAAACCATCATGCTTGTTGTGAGAAGCTCCGCTTAGTGAGAAGCATATACCCAAACCTGCCCCAAATAGGACAAAATTTGTACCACGACATGTTGATGCCGCTCCATGGTAGCATGCCAAGTTTCTTGAATTTCAGATGAGTTTTGGATTTTCTAGAATTTAAAACCAGGCATCTCAATGTTTTGCCGGCAATCAACGGTGCCCTGGTGTTTGAAATTCATAACCATTTCTTGCATGGGACCTAAGCATGCACCCAAGGACACAGATTTGATTTTTCAATCAATTTATATGCATTGGAGCATGTGCATGTAGTTGAAATTTGAATTATGCACATAAATGCATTAAAAACTCAGTTAATGCATAAAAATGTCCAAACGAACCCTGAAAATCACAAAAATTCACACAACACTCCTGTTGTTTTATGTTGACACACGAAAACAAATTCGAAAGCAATAAGAGGCAATGGATATCATTTCGTCCCCAAAGGTGGGGCGTTCCCTACCGAAAACCATCATGCTTGTTGTGAGAAGCTCCGCTTTGTGACAAGCATATACCCAAACCTGCCCCAAATGGGACAAAATTTGTACCACAACATATTGATGCCGGTCCATGATAGCATGCGAAGATTCATGAATTTCAGACGAGTTTTGGATTTACTAGAATATAAAAACCAGGCATCTCAATGTTTTGCCGGCAATCAACGGTGCCCTGGTGTTTGAAATTCATTCCCATTTCTTGCATGGGACCTAAGCATGCACCCAAGGACACAGATTTGATTTTTCAACCAATTTATATGCATTGGACCATGTGCATGTAGTTCAAATTTGAATTATGCACATAAATGCATTGAAAACTCAGTTAATGCATAAAAATGTCCAAACGAACCCCGCAAATCACAAAAATTCACACAACACTCCTGTTGTTCTATGTTGACACGCGAAAAAAATTCGAAAGCGATAAGAGGCAATGTATATCGTTTCGTCCCCAAAGGTGGGGCGTTCCCTACCGAAAACCATCATGCTTGTTGTGAGAAGCTCCGCTTTGTGACAAGCATATACCCAAACCTACCCCAAATGGGACAAAATTGTACCACGACATATTGATGCCGCTCCATGATAGCATGCGAAGTTTCATGAATTTCAGATGAGTTTTGGATTTACTAGAATATAAAAACCAGGCATCTCAATGTTTTGCCGGCAATCAACGGTGCCCTCGTGTTTGAAATTCATTCCCATTTCTTGCATGGGACCTAAGCATGCACCCAAGGACACATATTTAATTTTTCAACCAATTTATATGCACTGGAGCATGTGCATGTTGTTCAAATTTTAATTATGCACACAAATGCATTGAAAACTCAGTTAATGCATAAATGTCCAAACGAACCCTGAAAAATCACAAAAATTCACACAACACTCCTGTTGTTCTAAGTTGACACGAGAAAAAAAATTGAAAGCAATAAGAGGCAATGGATATCGTTTCGTCCCCAAAGGTGGGGCGTTCCCTACCGAAAACCATTATGCTTGTTGTGAGAAGCTCCGCTTTGTGACAAGCATATACCCTAACCTGCCCAAATGGGCCAAAATTTGTACCACGGCATGTTGATGTCGCTCCATGATAGCATGCCAGGTTTCATGAATTTCTGCTGAGTTTTGGATTTACTAGAATTTAAAAACCAGGCATCTTAATGTTTTTCCGGCAATCAACGGTGCCCTTGTGTTTGAAATTCATTCCCATTTCTTGCATGGGACCTAAGCTTGCACCCAGGGACACATATTTGATTTTTCAACCAATTTATATGCACTGGAGCATGTGCACGTAGTTCACATTTGAATTATGCACATAAATGCATTGAAAACTCAGTTAAAGCATAAAAATGTCCAAACAATCCCCAAAAATCACGAAAATTCACACAACGCTCCTGTTGTTCTATGTTGACACGAGAAAAAAATTTGAAAGCAATAAGAGGCAATGGATATCGTTTCGTCCCCAAAGGTGGGGCGTTCCCTACCGAAAACCATCATGCTTGTTGTGAGAAGCTCCGCTTAGTGAGAAGCATATACCCAAACCTGCCCCAAATGGGACAAAATTTGTACCACGACATGTTGATGCCGCTCCATGGTAGCATGCCAAGTTTCTTGAATTTCAGACGAGTTTTGGATTTTCTAGAATTTAAAACCAGGCATCTCAATGTTTTGCCGGCAATCAACGGTGCCCTGGTGTTTGAAATTCATAACCATTTCTTGCATGGGACCTAAGCATGCACCCAAGGACACAGATTTGATTTTTCAATCAATTTATATGCATTGGAGCATTTGCATGTAGTTGAAATTTGAATTATGCACATAAATGCATTAAAAACTCAGTTAATGCATAAAAATGTCCAAACGAACCCTGAAAATCACAAAAATTCACACAACACTCCTGTTGTTTTATGTTGACACACGAAAACAAATTCGAAAGCAATAAGAGGCAATGGATATCATTTCGTCCCCAAAGGTGGGGCGTTCCCTACCGAAAACCATCATGCTTGTTGTGAGAAGCTCCGCTTTGTGACAAGCATATACCCAAACCTGCCCCAAATGGGACAAAATTTGTACCACAACATATTGATGCCGGTCCATGATAGCATGCGAAGTTTCATGAATTTCAGACGAGTTTTGGATTTACTAGAATATAAAAACCAGGCATCTCAATGTTTTGCCGGCAATCAACGGTGCCCTCGTGTTTGAAATTCATTCCCATTTCTTGCATGGGACCTAAGCATGCACCCAAGGACACATATTTGATTTTTCAACGAATTTATATGCACTGGAGCATGTGCATGTTGTTCTAATTTTAATTATGCACATAAATGCATTGAAAACTCAGTTAATGCATAAAAATGTCCAAACGAACCCCGAAAAATCACAAAAATTCACACAACACTCCTGTTGTTCTATGTTGACACGAGGAAAAAAATTAAAGCAATAAGAGGAATCGATATCGTTCCGTCCCCAAAGGTGGGGCGTTCCCTACCAAAAACCATCATGCTTGTTGTGAGAAGCTCCGCTTTGTGACAAGCATATACCCAAACCTGCCCCAAATGGGACAAAATTTGTACCACGGCATGTTGATGTCGCTCCATGATGGCATGCCAAGTTTCGTGAATTTCAGCCGAGTTTTAGATTTACTAGAATTTAAAAACCAGGCATCTCAATGTTTTTCCGGCAATCAACAGTGCCCTGGTGTTTGAAATTCATTCCCATTTCTTGCATGGGACCTAAGCATGCTCCCAAGGACACAGATTTGATTTTTCAAGCAATTTATATGCACTAGAGCATGTGCACGTAGTTCATATTTTAATTATGCACATAAATGCATTGAAAACTAAGTTAATGCATAAAAATGTCCAAACGAACCCCGAAAATCACAAAAATTCACACAACACTCCTGTTGTTCTATGTTGACATGAGAAAAAAAATTTGAAAGCTATAAGAGGCAATGGATATCGTTTCGTCCCCAAAGGTGGGGCGTTCCCTACCGAAAACCATCATTCTTGTTGTGAGAAGCTCCGGTTTGTGAGAAGCATATACCCAAACCTGCCCCAAATGGGACAAAATTTGTACCACGACATGTTGATGCCGCTCCATGGTAGCATGCCAAGTTTCATGAATTTCAGACGAGTTTTGGATTTACTAGAATTTAAAACCAGGCATCTCAATGTTTTGCCGGCAATCAACGGTGCCCTGGTATTTGAAATTCATTCCCATATATTGCATGGGACCTAAGCATGCTCCCAAGGACACAGATTTGATTTTTCAACCAATTTATATGCATTGGAGCATGTGCATGTAGTTCAAATTTGAATTATGCACATAAATGCATTGAAAACTCAGTTAATGCATAAAAATGTCCAAACGAACCCCGAAAATCACAAAAATTGACACAACACTCTTGTTGTTCTATGTTGACACGCGAAAAAAAATTCGAAAGCAATAAGAGGCAATGGATATCGTTTCGTCCCCAAAGGTGGGGCGTTCCCTACCGAAAACCATCATGCTTGTTGTGAGAAGCTCCGGTTTGTGAGAAGCATATACCCAAACCTGCCCCAAATGGGACAAAATTTGTACCACGACATGTTGATGCCGCTCCATGGTAGCATGCCAAGTTTCATGAATTTCAGACGAGTTTTGGATTTACTAGAATTTAAAACCAGGCATCTCAATGTTTTGCCGGCAATCAACGGGGCCCTGGTGTTTGAAATTCATTCCCATTTCTTGCATGGGACCTAAGTATGCACCCAAGGACATAGATTTGATTTTTCAACCAATTTATATGCATTGGAGCATGTGCATGTAGTTCAAATTTGAATTATGCACATAAATGCATTGAAAACTTAGTTAATGCATAAAAATGTCCAAACGAACCCCGAAAATCACAAAAATTCACACAACACTCCTGTTGTTCTATGTTGACACGAGAAAAAAATTGAAATCAATAAGAGGCAATGGATATCGTTTCTTCCCCAAAGGTGGGGCGTTCCCTACCGAAAACCATCATGCTTGTTGTGAGAAGCTCCGCTTTGTGACAAGCATATACCCAAACCTGCCCTAAATGGGACAAAATTTGTACCACGGCATGTTGATGCCGCTCCATGATGGCATGCCAAGTTTCATGAATTTCAGACGAGTTTTGGATTTACTAGAATATAAAAGCCAGGCATCTCAATGTTTTGCCGGCAATCAACGGCGCCCTCGTGTTTGAAATTCATTCCCATTTCTTGCATGGGACCTAAGCATGCACCCAAGGACACAGATTTGATTTTTCAACCAATTTATATGCATTGGAGCATGTGCACGTAGTTCACATTTGAATTATGCACATAAATGCATTGAAAACTCAGTTAATGCATAAAAATGTCCAAACGAACCCCGAAAATCACAAAAATTCACACAACACTCCTGTTGTTCTATGTTGACATGAGAAAAAAAATTGAAAGCAATAAGAGGCAATGGATATCGTTTCGTCCCCAAAGGTGGGGCGTTCCCTACCGAAAACCATCATGCTTGTTGTGAGAAGCTCCGGTTTGTGAGAAGCATATACCCAAACCTGCCCCAAATGGGACAAAATTTGTACCACGACATGTCGATGCCGCTCCATGGTAGCATGCCAAGTTTCATGAATTTCAGACGTGTTTTGGATTTACTAGAATTTAAAACCAGGCATCTCAATGTTTTGCCGGCAATCAACGGGGCCCTGGTGTTTGAAATTCATTCCCATTTAATGCATGGGACCTAAGCATGCACCCAAGGACATAGATTTGATTTTTCAACCAATTTTATATGCATTGGAGCATGTGCATGTAGTTCAAATTTGCATTATGCACATAAATGCATTGAAAACTAAGTTAATGCATAAAAATGTCCAAACGAACCCCGAAAATCACAAAAATTCACACAACACTCCTGTTGTTCTATGTTGACATGAGAAAAAAAATTGAAAGCAATAAGAGGCAATGGATATCGTTTCGTCCCCAAAGGTGGGGCGTTCCCTATCGAAAACCATCATGCTTGTTGTGAGAAGCTCCGGTTTGTGAGAAGCATATACCCAAACCTGCCCCAAATGGGACAAAATTTGTACCACGACATGTTGATGCCGCTCCATGGTAGCATGCCAAGTTTCATGAATTTCAGACGAGTTTTGGATTTACTAGAATTTAAAACCAGGCATCTCAATGTTTTGCCGGCAATCAACGGTACCCTGGTGTTTGAAATTCATTCCCATTTCTTGCATGGGACCTAAGCATGCACCCAAGGACACAGATTTGATTTTTCAACCAATTTATATGCATTGGAGCATGTGCACGTAGTTCACATTTGAATTATGCACATAAATGCATTGAAAACTAAGTTAATGCATAAAAATGTCCAAACGAACCCCGAAAATCACAAAAATTCACACAATACTCCTGTTGTTCTATGTTGACATGAGAAAAAAATTGAAAGCAATAAGAGGCAATGGATATCGTTTCGTCCCCAAAGGTGGGGCGTTCCCTACCGAAAACCATCATGCTTGTTGTGAGAAGCTCCGGTTTGTGAGAAGCATATACCCAAACCTGCCCCAAATGGGACAAATTTTGTACCACGACATGTTGATGCCGCTCCATGGTAGCATGCCAAGTTTCATGAATTTCAGACGAGTTTTGGATTTACTAGAATATAAAAACCAGGCATCTCAATGTTTTGCCGGCAATCAACGGTGCCCTCGTGTTTGAAATTCATTCCCATTTCTTGCATGGGATCTAAGCATGCACCCAAGGACACAGATTTAATTTTTGAACCAATTTATATGCACTAGAGCATGTGCATGTTGTTCAAATTTTAATTATGCACATAAATGCATTGAAAACTCAGTTAATGCATAAAAATGTCCAAACGAACCCCGAAAAATCACAAAAATTCACACAACACTCCTGTTGTTCTATGTTGACACGAGAAAAAAAATTGAAAGCAATAAGAGGCAATGCATATTGTTTCGTCCCCAAAGGTGGGGCGTTCCCTACCAAAAACCATCATGCTTGTTGTGAGAAGCTCCGGTTTGTATAAAGCATATGCCCAAACCTGCCCCAAATGGGACAAAATTTGTACCACGACATATTGATGCCGCTCCATGATAGCATGCGAAGTTTCATGAATTTCAGACGAGTTTTGGATTTACTAGAATATAAAAACCAGGCATCTCAACGTTTTGCCGGCAATCAACGGTGCCCTCGTGTTTGAAATTCATTCCCATTTCTTGCATGGTACCTAAGCATGCACCCAAGGACACAGATTTGATTTTCGAACCAATTTATATGCACTAGAGCATGTGCATGTTGTTCAAATTTTAATTATGCACATAAATGCATTAAAAACTCAGTTAATGCATAAAAATGTCCAAACGAACCCCGAAAAATCACAAAAATTCACACAACACTCCTGTTGTTCTATGTTGACACGAGAAAAAAAAATTGAAAGCAATAAGAGGCAATGGATATCGTTTCGTCCCCCAAAGGTGGGGCGTTCCCTACCGAAAACCATCATGCTTGTTGTGAGAAGCTCCGCTTTGTGACAAGCATATACCCAAACCTGCCCTAAATGGGACAAAATTTGTACCACGGCATGTTGATGCCGCTCCATGATGGCATGCCAAGTTTCATGAATTTCAGACGAGTTTTGGATTTACTAGAATATAAAAGCCAGGCATCTCAATGTTTTGCCGGCAATCAACGGCGCCCTCGTGTTTGAAATTCATTCCCATTTCTTGCATGGGACCTAAGCATGCACCCAAGGACACAGATTTGATTTTTCAACCAATTTATATGCATTGGAGCATGTGCACGTAGTTCACATTTGAATTATGCACATAAATGCATTGAAAACTAAGTTAATGCATAAAAATGGCCAAACGAACCCCGAAAATCACAAAAATTCACACAACACTCCTGTTGTTCTATGTTGACATGAGAAAAAAAATTGAAAGCAATAAGAGGCAATGGATATCGTTTCGTCCCCAAAGGTGGGGCGTTCCCTACCGAAAACCATCATGCTTGTTGTGAGAAGCTCCGGTTTGTGAGAAGCATATACCCAAACCTGCCCCAAATGGGACAAAATTTGTACCACGACATGTCGATGCCGCTCCATGGTAGCATGCCAAGTTTCATGAATTTCAGACGTGTTTTGGATTTACTAGAATTTAAAACCAGGCATCTCAATGTTTTGCCGGCAATCAACGGGGCCCTGGTGTTTGAAATTCATTCCCATTTAATGCATGGGACCTAAGCATGCACCCAAGGACATAGATTTGATTTTTCAACCAATTTTATATGCATTGGAGCATGTGCATGTAGTTCAAATTTGCATTATGCACATAAATGCATTGAAAACTAAGTTAATGCATAAAAATGTCCAAACGAACCCCGAAAATCACAAAAATTCACACAACACTCCTGTTGTTCTATGTTGACATGAGAAAAAAAATTGAAAGCAATAAGAGGCAATGGATATCGTTTCGTCCCCAAAGGTGGGGCGTTCCCTATCGAAAACCATCATGCTTGTTGTGAGAAGCTCCGGTTTGTGAGAAGCATATACCCAAACCTGCCCCAAATGGGACAAAATTTGTACCACGACATGTTGATGCCGCTCCATGGTAGCATGCCAAGTTTCATGAATTTCAGACGAGTTTTGGATTTACTAGAATTTAAAACCAGGCATCTCAATGTTTTGCCGGCAATCAACGGTACCCTGGTGTTTGAAATTCATTCCCATTTCTTGCATGGGACCTAAGCATGCACCCAAGGACACAGATTTGATTTTTCAACCAATTTATATGCATTGGAGCATGTGCACGTAGTTCACATTTGAATTATGCACATAAATGCATTGAAAACTAAGTTAATGCATAAAAATGTCCAAACGAACCCTGAAAATCACAAAAATTCACACAATACTCCTGTTGTTCTATGTTGACATGAGAAAAAAAATTGAAAGCAATAAGAGGCAATGGATATCGTTTCGTCCCCAAAGGTGGGGCGTTCCCTACCGAAAACCATCATGCTTGTTGTGAGAAGCTCCGGTTTGTGAGAAGCATATACCTAAACCTGCCCCAAATGGGACAAATTTTGTACCACGACATGTTGATGCCGCTCCATGGTAGCATGCCAAGTTTCATGAATTTCAGACGAGTTTTGGATTTACTAGAATATAAAAACCAGGCATCTCAATGTTTTGCCGGCAATCAACGGTGCCCTCGTGTTTGAAATTCATTCCCATTTCTTGCATGGGATCTAAGCATGCACCCAAGGACACAGATTTAATTTTTGAACCAATTTATACGCACTAGAGCATGTGCATGTTGTTCAAATTTTAATTATGCACATAAATGCATTGAAAACTCAGTTAATGCATAAAAATGTCCAAACGAACCCCGAAAAATCACAAAAATTCACACAACACTCCTGTTGTTCTATGTTGACACGAGAAAAAAAATTGAAAGCAATAAGAGGCAATGCATATTGTTTCGTCCCCAAAGGTGGGGCGTTCCCTACCAAAAACCATCATGCTTGTTGTGAGAAGCTCCGGTTTGTATAAAGCATATGCCCAAACCTGCCCCAAATGGGACAAAATTTGTACCACGACATATTGATGCCGCTCCATGATAGCATGCGAAGTTTCATGAATTTCAGACGAGTTTTGGATTTACTAGAATATAAAAACCAGGCATCTCAACGTTTTGCCGGCAATCAACGGTGCCCTCGTGTTTGAAATTCATTCCCATTTCTTGCATGGGACCTAAGCATGCACCCAAGGACACAGATTTGATTTTTGAACCAATTTATATGCACTAGAGCATGTGCATGTTGTTCAAATTTTAATTATGCACATAAATGCATTAAAAACTCAGTTAATGCATAAAAATGTCCAAACGAACCCCGAAAAATCACAAAAATTCACACAACACTCCTGTTGTTCTATGTTGACACGAGAAAAAAAATTGAAAGCAATAAGAGGCAATGGATATCGTTTCGTCCCCCAAAGGTGGGGCGTTCCCTACCGAAAACCATCATGCTTGTTGTGAGAAGCTCCGCTTTGTGACAAGCATATACCCAAACCTGCCCCAAATGGGACAAAATTTGTACCACGGCATGTTGATGTCGCTCCATGATGGCATGCCAAGTTTCATGAATTTCATCCGAGTTTTGGATTTACTAGAATTTAAAAACCAGGCATCTCAATGTTTTTCCTGTAATCAACAGTGCCCTGGTGTTTGAAATTCATTCCCATTTCTTGCATGGGACCTAAGCATGCTCCCAAGGACACATATTTGATTTTTCAAGCAATTTATTTGCACTGGAGCATGTGCACGTAGTTCATATTTGAATTATGCACATAAATGCATTGAAAACTAAGTTAATGCATAAAAATGTCCAAACGAACCCCGAAAATCACAAAAATTCACACAACACTCCTGTTGTTCCATGTTGACATGAGAAAAAAAATTGAAAGCAATAAGAGGCAATGGATATCCTTTCGTCCCCAAAGGTGGGGCGTTCCCTATCGAAAACCATCATGGTTGTTGTGAGAAGCTCCGGTTTGTGAGAAGCATATACCCAAACCTGCCCCAAATGGGACAAAATTTGTACCACGACATGTTGATGCCGCTCCATGGTAGCATGCCAAGTTTCATGAATTTCAGACGAGTTTTGGATTTACTAGAATTTAAAACCAGGCATCTCAATGTTTTGCCGGCAATCAACGGTACCCTGGTGTTTGAAATTCATTCCCATTTCTTGCATGGGACCTAAGCATGCACCCAAGGACACAGATTTGATTTTTCAACCAATTTATATGCATTGGAGCATGTGCACGCAGTTCCCATTTGAATTATGCTCATAAATGCATTGAAAACTAAGTTAATGCATAAAAATGTCCAAACGAACCAAGAAAAACACAAAAATTCACACAACACTCCTGTTGTTCTATGTTGACATGAGAAAAAAAAATTGAAAGCAATAAGAGGCAATGGATATCGTTTCGTCCCCAAAGGTGGGGCGTTCCCTACCGAAAACCATCATGCTTGTTGTGAGAAGCTCCGGTTTGTGAGAAGCATATACCCAAACCTGCCCCAAATGGGACAAAATTTGTACCACGACATGTTGATGCCGCTCCATGGTAGCATGCCAAGTTTCATGAATTTCAGACGTGTTTTGGATTTACTAGAATTTAAAACCAGGCATCTCAATGTTTTGCCGGCAATCAACGGGGCCCTGGTGTTTGAAATTCATTCCCATTTCATGCATGGGACCTAAGCATGCACCCAAGGACATAGATTTGATTTTTCAACCAATTTATATGCATTGGAGCATGTGCATGTAGTTCAAATTTGCATTATGCACATAAATGCGCTGAAAACTAAGTTAATGCATAAAAATGTCCAAACGAACCCCGAAAATCACAAAAATTCACACAACACTCCTGTTGTTCTATGTTGACATGAGAAAAAAAATTGAAAGCAATAAGAGGCAATGGATATCGTTTCGTCCCCAAAGGTGGGGCGTTCCCTATCGAAAACCATCATGCTTGTTGTGAGAAGCTCCGGTTTGTGAGAAGCATATACCCAAACCTGCCCCAAATGGGACAAAATTTGTACCACGACATGTTGATGCCGCTCCATGGTAGCATGCCAAGTTTCATGAATTTCAGACGAGTTTTGGATTTACTAGAATTTAAAACCAGGCATCTCAATGTTTTGCCGGCAATCAACGGTACCCTGGTGTTTGAAATTCATTCCCATTTCTTGCATGGGACCTAAGCATGCACCCAAGGACACAGATTTGATTTTTCAACCAATTTATATGCATTGGAGCATGTGCACGTAGTTCACATTTGAATTATGCACATAAATGCATTGAAAACTAAGTTAATGCATAAAAATGTCCAAACGAACCCCGAAAATCACAATAATTCACACAACACTCCTGTTGTTCTATGTTGACATGAGAAAAAAAATTGAAAGCAATAAGAGGCAATGGATATCGTTTCGTCCCCAAAGGTGGGGCGTTCCCTACCGAAAACCATCATGCTTGTTGTGAGAAGCTCCGGTTTGTGAGAAGCATATACCCAAACCTGCCCCAAATGGGACAAAATTTGTACCACGACATGTTGATGCCGCTCCATGGTAGCATGCCAAGTTTCATGAATTTCAGACGTGTTTTGGATTTACTAGAATTTAAAACCAGGCATCTCAATGTTTTGCCGGCAATCAACGGGGCCCTGGTGTTTGAAATTCATCCCATTTCATGCATGGGACCTAAGCATGCACCCAAGGACATAGATTTGATTTTTCAACCAATTTATATGCATTGGAGCATGTGCATGTAGTTCAAATTTGCATTATGCACATAAATGCATTGAAAACTAAGTTAATGCATAAAAATGTCCAAACGAACCCCGAAAATCACAAAAATTCACACAACACTCCTGTTGTTCTATGTTGACATGAGAAAAAAATTGAAAGCAATAAGAGGCACTGGATATCGTTTCGTCCCCAAAGGTGGGGCGTTCCCTATCGAAAACCATCATGCTTGTTGTGAGAAGCTCCGGTTTGTGAGAAGCATATACCCAAACCTGCCCCAAATGGGACAAAATTTGTACCACGACATGTTGATGCCGCTCCATGATGGCATGCCAAGTTTCATGAATTTCAGACGAGTTTTGGATTTACTAGAATATAAAAGCCAGGCATCTCAATGTTTTGCCGGCAATCAACGGCGCCCTCGTGTTTGAAATTCATTCCCATTTCTTGCATGGGACCTAAGCATGCACCCAAGGACACAGATTTGATTTTTCAACCAATTTATATGCATTGGAGCATGTGCACGTAGTTCACATTTGAATTATGCACATAAATGCATTAAAAACTCAGTTAATGCATAAAAATGTCCAAACGAACCCCGAAAATCACAAAAATTCACACAACACTCCTGTTGTTCCATGTTGACATGAGAAAAAAAATTGAAAGCAATAAGAGGCAATGGATATCCTTTCGTCCCCAAAGGTGGGGCTTCCCTACTGAAAACCATCATGCTTGTTGTGAGAAGCTCCGCTTTGTGACAAGCATATACCCAAACCTGCCCCATATGGGACAAAATTTGTACCACGACATGTTGATGCCGCTCCATGGTAGCATGCCAAGTTTCATGAATTTCAGACAAGTTTTGGATTTACTAGAATATAAAAACCAGGCATCTCAATGTTTTGCCGGCAATCAACGGTGCCCTCGTGTTTGAAATTCATTCCCATTTCTTGCATGGGATCTAAGCATGCACCCAAGGACACAGATTTAATTTTTGAACCAATTTATATGCACTAGAGCATGTGCATGTTGTTCAAATTTTAATTATGCACATAAATGCATTGAAAACTCAGTTAATGCATAAAAATGTCCAAACGAACCCCGAAAAATCACAAAAATTCACACAACACTCCTGTTGTTCTATGTTGACACGAGAAAAAAAATTGAAAGCAATAAGAGGCAATGCATATTGTTTCGTCCCCAAAGGTGGGGCGTTCCCTACCAAAAACCATCATGCTTGTTGTGAGAAGCTCCGGTTTGTATAAAGCATATACCCAAACCTGCCCCAAATGGGACAAAATTTGTACCACGACATATTGATGCCGCTCCATGATAGCATGCGAAGTTTCATGAATTTCAGACGAGTTTTGGATTTACTAGAATATAAAAACCAGGCATCTCAACATTTTGCCGGCAATCAACGGTGCCCTCGTGTTTGAAATTCATTCCCATTTCTTGCATGGGACCTAAGCATGCACCCAAGGACACAGATTTGATTTTCGAACCAATTTATATGCACTAGAGCATGTGCATGTTGTTCAAATTTTAATTATGCACATAAATGCATTAAAAACTCAGTTAATGCATAAAAATGTCCAAACGAACCCCGAAAAATCACAAAAATTCACACAACACTCCTGTTGTTCTATGTTGACACGAGAAAAAAAATTGAAAGCAATAAGAGGCAATGGATATCCTTTCGTCCCCAAAGGTGGGGCATTCCCTACTGAAAACCATCATGCTTGTTGTGAGAAGCTCCGCTTTGTGACAAGCATATACCCAAACCTGCCCCAAATGGGACAAAATTTGTACCACGGCATGTTGATGTCGCTCCATGATGGCATGCCAAGTTTCATGAATTTCAGCCGAGTTTTGGATTTACTAGAATTTAAAACCAGGCATCTCAATGGTTTTCTGGCAATCAACAATGCCCTGGTATTTGAAATTCATTCCCATTTCTTGCATGGGACCTAAGCATGCTCCCAAGGACACATATTTGATTTTTCAAGCAATTTATATGCACTGGAGCATGTGCACGTAGTTCATATTTGAATTATGCACATAAATGCATTGAAAACTAAGTTAATGCATAAAAATGTCCAAACGAACCCCGAAAATCACAAAAATTCACACAACACTCCTGTTGTTCCATGTTGACATGAGAAAAAAAATTGAAAGCAATAAGAGGCAATGGATATCCTTTCGTCCCCAAAGGTGGGGCGTTCCCTATCGAAAACCATCATGCTTGTTGTGAGAAGCTCCGGTTTGTGAGAAGCATATACCCAAACCTGCCCCAAATGGGACAAAATTTGTACCACGACATGTTGATGCCGCTCCATGGTAGCATGCCAAGTTTCATGAATTTCAGACGAGTTTTGGATTTACTAGAATTTAAAACCAGGCATCTCAATGTTTTGCCGGCAATCAACGGTACCCTGGTGTTTGAAATTCATTCCCATTTCTTGCATAGGACCTAAGCATGCACCCAAGGACACAGATTTGATTTTTCAACCAATTTATATGCATTGGAGCATGTGCACGTAGTTCACATTTGAATTATGCACATAAATGCATTGAAAACTAAGTTAATGCATAAAAATGTCCAAACGAACCCCGAAAATCACAAAAATTCACACAATACTCCTGTTGTTCTATGTTGACATGAGAAAAAAAATTGAAAGCAATAAGAGGCAATGGATATCGTTTCGTCCCCAAAGGTGGGGCGTTCCCTACCGAAAACCATCATGCTTGTTGTGAGAAGCTCCGGTTTGTGAGAAGCATATACCCAAACCTGCCCCAAATGGGACAAATTTTGTACCACGACATGTTGATGCCGCTCCATGGTAGCATGCCAAGTTTCATGAATTTCAGACAAGTTTTGGATTTACTAGAATATAAAAACCAGGCATCTCAATGTTTTGCCGGCAATCAACGGTGCCCTCGTGTTTGAAATTCATTCCCATTTCTTGCATGGGATCTAAGCATGCACCCAAGGACACAGATTTAATTTTTGAACCAATTTATATGCACTAGAGCATGTGCATGTTGTTCAAATTTTAATTATGCACATAAATGCATTGAAAACTCAGTTAATGCATAAAAATGTCCAAACGAACCCCGAAAAATCACAAAAATTCACACAACACTCCTGTTGTTCTATGTTGACATGAGAAAAAAAATTGAAAGCAATAAGAGGCAATGGATATCGTTTCGTCCCCAAAGGTGGGGCGTTCCCTATCGAAAACCATCATGCTTGTTGTGAGAAGCTCCGGTTTGTGAGAAGCATATACCCAAACCTGCCCCAAATGGGACAAAATTTGTACCACGACATGTTGATGCCGCTCCATGGTAGCATGCCAAGTTTCATGAATTTCAGACGAGTTTTGGATTTACTAGAATTTAAAACCAGGCATCTCAATGTTTTGCCGGCAATCAACGGTACCCTGGTGTTTGAAATTCATTCCCATTTCTTGCATGGGACCTAAGCATGCACCCAAGGACACAGATTTGATTTTTCAACCAATTTATATGCATTGGAGCATGTGCACGTAGTTCACATTTGAATTATGCACATAAATGCATTGAAAACTAAGTTAATGCATAAAAATGTCCAAACGAACCCCGAAAATCACAAAAATTCACACAACACTCCTGTTGTTCTATGTTGACATGAGAAAAAAAAATTGAAAGCAATAAGAGGCAATGGATATCGTTTCGTCCCCAAAGGTGGGGCGTTCCCTACCGAAAACCATCATGCTTGTTGTGAGAAGCTCCGGTTTGTGAGAAGCATATACCCAAACCTGCCCCAAATGGGACAAATTTTGTACCACGACATGTTGATGCCGCTCCATGGTAGCATGCCAAGTTTCATGAATTTCAGACGAGTTTTGGATTTACTAGAATATAAAAACCAGGCATCTCAATGTTTTGCCGGCAATCAACGGTGCCCTCGTGTTTGAAATTCATTCCCATTTCTTGCATGGGATCTAAGCATGCACCCAAGGACACAGATTTAATTTTTGAACCAATTTATATGCACTAGAGCATGTGCATGTTGTTCAAATTTTAATTATGCACATAAATGCATTGAAAACTCAGTTAATGCATAAAAATGTCCAAACGAACCCTGAAAAATCACAAAAATTCACACAACACTCCTGTTGTTCTATGTTGACACGAGAAAAAAAATTGAAAGCAATAAGAGGCAATGCATATTGTTTCGTCCCCAAAGGTGGGGCGTTCCCTACCAAAAACCATCATGCTTGTTGTGAGAAGCTCCGGTTTGTATAAAGCATATACCCAAACCTGCCCCAAATGGGACAAAATTTGTACCACGACATATTGATGCCGCTCCATGATAGCATGCGAAGTTTCATGAATTTCAGACGAGTTTTGGATTTACTAGAATATAAAAACCAGGCATCTCAACGTTTTGCCGGCAATCAACGGTGCCCTCGTGTTTGAAATTCATTCCCATTTCTTGCATGGGACCTAAGCATGCACCCAAGGACACAGATTTGATTTTCGAACCAATTTATATGCACTAGAGCATGTGCATGTTGTTCAAATTTTAATTATGCACATAAATGCATTAAAAACTCAGTTAATGCATAAAAATGTCCAAACGAACCCCGAAAAATCACAAAAATTCACACAACACTCCTGTTGTTCTATGTTGACACGAGAAAAAAAAATCGAAAGCAATAAGAGGCAATGGATATCGTTTCGTCCCCCAAAGGTGGGGCGTTCCCTACCGAAAACCATCATGCTTGTTGTGAGAAGCTCCGCTTTGTGACAAGCATATACCCAAACCTGCCCCAAATGGGACAAAATTTGTACCACGGCATGTTGATGTCGCTCCATGATGGCATGCCAAGTTTCATGAATTTCAGCCGAGTTTTGGATTTACTAGAATTTAAAACCAGGCATCTCAATGGTTTTCTGGCAATCAACAATGCCCTGGTATTTGAAATTCATTCCCATTTCTTGCATGGGACCTAAGCATGCTCCCAAGGACACATATTTGATTTTTCAAGCAATTTATATGCACTGGAGCATGTGCACGTAGTTCATATTTGAATTATGCACATAAATGCATTGAAAACTAAGTTAATGCATAAAAATGTCCAAACGAACCCCGAAAATCACAAAAATTCACACAACACTCCTGTTGTTCCATGTTGACATGAGAAAAAAAATTGAAAGCAATAAGAGGCAATGGATATCCTTTCGTCCCCAAAGGTGGGGCGTTCCCTATCGAAAACCATCATGCTTGTTGTGAGAAGCTCCGGTTTGTGAGAAGCATATACCCAAACCTGCCCCAAATGGGACAAAATTTGTACCACGACATGTTGATGCCGCTCCATGGTAGCATGCCAAGTTTCATGAATTTCAGACGAGTTTTGGATTTACTAGAATTTAAAACCAGGCATCTCAATGTTTTGCCGGCAATCAACGGTACCCTGGTGTTTGAAATTCATTCCCATTTCTTGCATGGGACCTAAGCATGCACCCAAGGACACAGATTTGATTTTTCAACCAATTTATATGCATTGGAGCATGTGCACGTAGTTCCCATTTGAATTATGCACATAAATGCATTGAAAACTAAGTTAATGCATAAAAATGTCCAAACGAACCAAGAAAAACACAAAAATTCACACAACACTCCTGTTGTTCTATGTTGACATGAGAAAAAAAAATTGAAAGCAATAAGAGGCAATGGATATCGTTTCGTCCCCAAAGGTGGGGCGTTCCCTACCGAAAACCATCATGCTTGTTGTGAGAAGCTCCGGTTTGTGAGAAGCATATACCCAAACCTGCCCCAAATGGGACAAAATTTGTACCACGACATGTTGATGCCGCTCCATGGTAGCATGCCAAGTTTCATGAATTTCAGACGTGTTTTGGATTTACTAGAATTTAAAACCAGGCATCTCAATGTTTTGCCGGCAATCAACGGGGCCCTGGTGTTTGAAATTCATTCCCATTTCATGCATGGGACCTAAGCATGCACCCAAGGACATAGATTTGATTTTTCAACCAATTTATATGCATTGGAGCATGTGCATGTAGTTCAAATTTGCATTATGCACATAAATGCATTGAAAACTAAGTTAATGCATAAAAATGTCCAAACGAACCCCGAAAATCACAAAAATTCACACAACACTCCTGTTGTTCTATGTTGACATGAGAAAAAAAATTGAAAGCAATAAGAGGCAATGGATATCGTTTCGTCCCCAAAGGTGGGGCGTTCCCTATCGAAAACCATCATGCTTGTTGTGAGAAGCTCCGGTTTGTGAGAAGCATATACCCAAACCTGCCCCAAATGGGACAAAATTTGTACCACGACATGTTGATGCCGCTCCATGGTAGCATGCCAAGTTTCATGAATTTCAGACGAGTTTTGGATTTACTAGAATTTAAAACCAGGCATCTCAATGTTTTGCCGGCAATCAACGGTACCCTGGTGTTTGAAATTCATTCCCATTTCTTGCATGGGACCTAAGCATGCACCCAAGGACACAGATTTGATTTTTCAACCAATTTATATGCATTGGAGCATGTGCACGTAGTTCACATTTGAATTATGCACATAAATGCATTGAAAACTAAGTTAATGCATAAAAATGTCCAAACGAACCCCGAAAATCACAAAAATTCACACAACACTCCTGTTGTTCTATGTTGACATGAGAAAAAAAATTGAAAGCAATAAGAGGCAATGGATATCGTTTCGTCCCCAAAGGTGGGGCGTTCCCTACCGAAAACCATCATGCTTGTTGTGAGATGCTCCGGTTTGTGAGAAGCATATACCCAAACCTGCCCCAAATGGGACAAAATTTGTACCACGACATGTTGATGCCGCTCCATGGTAGCATGCCAAGTTTCATGAATTTCAGACGTGTTTTGGATTTACTAGAATTTAAAACCAGGCATCTCAATGTTTTGCCGGCAATCAACGGGGCCCTGGTGTTTGAAATTCATCCCATTTCATGCATGGGACCTAAGCATGCACCCAAGGACATAGATTTGATTTTTCAACCAATTTATATGCATTGGAGCATGTGCATGTAGTTCAAATTTGCATTATGCACATAAATGCATTGAAAACTAAGTTAATGCATAAAAATGTCCAAACGAACCCCGAAAATCACAAAAATTCACACAACACTCCTGTTGTTCTATGTTGACATGAGAAAAAAATTGAAAGCAATAACAGGCACTGGATATCGTTTCGTCCCCAAAGGTGGGGCGTTCCCTATCGAAAACCATCATGCTTGTTGTGAGAAGCTCCGGTTTGTGAGAAGCATATACCCAAACCTGCCCCAAATGGGACAAAATTTGTACCATGACATGTTGATGCCGCTCCATGGTAGCATGCCAAGTTTCATGAATTTCAGACGTGTTTTGGATTTACTAGAATTTAAAACCAGGCATCTCAATGTTTTGCCGGCAATCAACGGGGCCCTGGTGTTTGAAATTCATTCCCATTTCTTGCATGGGACCTAAGCATGCACCCAAGGACATAGATTTGATTTTTCAACCAATTTTATATGCATTGGAGCATGTGCATGTAGTTCAAATTTGAATTCTGCACATAAATGCATTGAAAACTCAGTTAATGCATAAAAATGTCCAAACGAACCCCGAAAATCACAAAAATTCACACAACACTCCTGTTGTTCTATGTTGACACGCAAAAAAAATTCGAAAGCAATAAGAGGTAATGGATATCGTTTCGTCCCCAAAGGTGGGGCGTTCCCTACCGAAAACCATCATGCTTGTTGTGAGAAGCTCCGCTTTGTGACAAGCATATACCCAAACCTGCTCCAAATGGGACAAAATTTGTACCACGACATGTTGATGCCGCTCCATGATAGCATGCGAAGTTTCATGAATTTCAGACGAGTTTTGTATTTACTAGAATATAAAAACCAGGCATCTCAATGTTTTGCCGGCAATCAACGGTGCCCTCGTGTTTGAAATTCATTCCCATTTCTTGCATGGGACCTAAGCATGCACCCAAGGACACAGATTTGATTTTTGAACCAATTTATATGCACTAGAGCATGTGCGTGTTGTTCAAATTTTAATTATGCAGATAAATGCATTGAAAACTCAGTTAATGCATAAAAATTTCCAAACGAACCCCGAAAAATCACAAAAATTCACACAACACTCCTGTTGTTCTATGTTGACACGAGAAAAAAAAAATGAAAGCAATAAGAGGCAATGGATATCGTTTCGTCCCCAAAGGTGGGGCGTTCCCTACCGAAAACCATCATGCTTGTTGTGAGAAGCTCCGGTTTGTGAGAAGCATATACCCAAACCTGCCCCAAATGGGACAAAATTTGTACCACGACATGTTGATGCCGCTCCATGATAGCATGCGAAGTTTCATGAATTTCAGACGAGTTTTTGGATTTACTAGAATATAAAAACCAGGCATCTCAATGTTTTGCCGGCAATCAACGGTGCCCTCGTGTTTGAAATTCAGTCCCATTTCTTGCATGGGACCTAAGCATGCACCCAAGGACACAGATTTGATTTTTCAACCAATTTATATGCACTGGAGCATGTGCATGTAGTTCAAATTTTAATTATGCACATAATGCATTGAAAACTCAGTTAATGCATAAAAATGTCCAAACGAACCCCGAAAAATCACAAAAATTCACACAACACTCCTGTTGTTCTATGTTGACACGAGAAAAAAATTAAAGCAATAAGAGGCAATCGATATCGTTCCGTCCACACAGAGGGGCGTTCCCTACCGAAAACCATCATGCTTGTTGTGAGAAGCTCCGGTTTGTGAGAAGCACCCAAACCTGCCCCAAATGGGACAAAATTTGTACCACGACATGTTGATGTCGCTCCATGATGGCATGCCAGGTTTCATGAATTTCAGCCGAGTTTTGGATTTACTAGAATTTAAAAACCAGGCATCTCAATGTTTTTCCTGTAATCAACAGTGCCCTGGTGTTTGAAATTCATTCCCATTTCTTGCATGGGACCTAAGCATGCTGCCAAGGACACGGATTTGATTTTTCAAGCAATTTATATGCACTGGAGCATATGCACGTAGTTCACATTTGAATTATGCACATAAATGCATTGAAAACTAAGTTAATGCATAAAAATGTCCAAACAAACCCCGAAAATCACAAAAATTCAGAGAACACTCCTGTTGTTCTATGTTGACATGAGAAAAAAATTTGAAAGCAATAAGAGGCAATGGATATCGTTTCGTCCCCAAAGGTGGGGCGTTCCCTAACGAAAACCATCATGATTGTTGTGAGAAGCTCCGGTTTGTGAGAAGCATATACCCAAACCTGCCCCAAATGGGACAAAATTTGTACCACGACATGTTGATGCCGCTCCATGGTAGCATGCCAAGTTTCATGAATTTCAGACGAGTTTTGGTTTTACTAGAATTTGAAACACGGCATCTCAATGTTTTGCCGGTAATCAACGGTGCCCTGGTGTTTGAAATTCATTCCCATTTATTGCATGGGACCTAAGCATGCACCCAAGGACACATATTTCATTTTTCTACCAATTTATATGCACTGGCGCATGTGCATGTAGTTCAAATTTGAATTATGCACATAAATGCATTGAAACCTCAGTTAATGAATAAAAATGTCCAAACGAACCCCGAAAAATCACAAAAAAACACACAACACTCCTATTGTTCTATGTTGACACGAGAAAAAAATTGAAAGCAATAAGAGGCAATGGATATCGTTTTGTCCCCAAAGGTGGGGCGTTCCCTAACGAAAACCATCATGCTCGCGAGAAGCTCCGCTTTGTGACAAGCATATACCCTAACCGGCCCAAATGGGCCAAAATTTGTATCACGGCATGTTGATGTCGCTCCATGATAGCACGCCAAGTTTCATGAATTTCAGCCGAGTTTTGGATTTACTAGAATTTAAAAACCAGGCATCTCAATGTTTTTCCGTCAATCAACAGTGCCCTGGTGTTTGAAATTCATTCCCATTTCTTGCATGGGACCTAAGCATGCTCCAAGGACACATATTTGATTTTTCAAGCAATTTATATGCACTGGAGCATGTGCACGTAGTTCATATTTTAATTATGCACATACATGCATTGAAAAATAAGTTAATGCAAAAAAATGTCCAAACGAACCCCGAAAATCACAAAAATTCACACAACACTCCTGTTGTTCCATGTTGACATGAGAAAAAAAATTGAAAGCTATAAGAGGCAATGGATATCATTTCGTCCCCAAAGGTAGGGCGTTCCCTACCGAAAACCATCATGCTTGTTGTGAGAAGCTCCGGTTTGTGAGAAGCATATACCCAAACCTGCCCCAAATGGGACAAAATTTGTACCACGACATGTTGATGCCGCTCCATGGTAGCATGCGAAGTTTCATGAATTTCAGACGAGTTTTGGATTTACTAGAATTTAAAACCAGGCATCTCAATGTTTTGCTGGCAATCAACGGTGCCCTGGTGTTTGAAATTCATTCCCATTTCTTGCATGGGACCTAAGCATGCACCCAAGGACATAGATTTGATTTTTCAACCAATTTATATGCATTGGAGCATGTGCATGTAGTTCAAATTTGAATTCTGCACATAAATGCATTGAAAACTCAGTTAATGCATAAAAATGTCCAAACGAACCCCGAAAATCACAAAAATTCACACAACACTCCTGTTGTTCTATGTTGACACGCAAATAAAATTCGAAAGCAATAAGAGGTAATGGATATCGTTTCGTCCCCAAAGGTGGGGCGTTCCCTACCGAAAACCATCATGCTTGTTGTGAGAAGCTCCGCTTTGTGACAAGCATATACCCAAACCTGCTCCAAATGGGACAAAATTTGTACCACGACATATTGATGCCGCTCCATGATAGCATGCGAAGTTTCATGAATTTCAGACGAGTTTTGTATTTACTAGAATATAAAAACCAGGCATCTCAATGTTTTGCCGGCAATCAACGGTGCCCTCGTGTTTGAAATTCATTCCCATTTCTTGCATGGGACCTAAGCATGCACCCAAGGACACAGATTTGATTTTTGAACCAATTTATATGCACTAGAGCATGTGCGTGTTGTTCAAATTTTAATTATGCACATAAATGCATTGAAAACTCAGTTAATGCATAAAAATTTCCAAACGAACCCCGAAAAATCACAAAAATTCACACAACACTCCTGTTGTTCTATGTTGACACGAGAAAAAAAAATGAAAGCAATAAGAGGCAATGGATATCGTTTCGTCCCCAAAGGTGGGGCGTTCCCTACCGAAAACCATCATGCTTGTTGTGAGAAGCTCCGGTTTGTGAGAAGCATATACCCAAACCTGCCCCAAATGGGACAAAATTTGTACCACGACATGTTGATGCCGCTCCATGATAGCATGCGAAGTTTCATGAATTTCAGACGAGTTTTTGGATTTACTAGAATATAAAAACCAGGCATCTCAATGTTTTGCCGGCAATCAACGGTGCCCTCGTGTTTGAAATTCAGTCCCATTTCTTGCATGGGACCTAAGCATGCACCCAAGGACACAGATTTGATTTTTCAACCAATTTATATGCACTGGAGCATGTGCATGTAGTTCAAATTTTAATTATGCACATAAATGCATTGAAAACTCAGTTAATGCATAAAAATGTCCAAACGAACCCCGAAAAATCACAAAAATTCACACAACACTCCTGTTGTTCTATGTTGACACGAGAAAAAAATTAAAGCAATAAGAGGCAATCGATATCGTTCCGTCCACAAAGAGGGGCGTTCCCTACCGAAAACCATCATGCTTGTTGTGAGAAGCTCCGGTTTGTGAGAAGCATATACCCAAACCTGCCCCAAATGGGACAAAATTTGTACCACGACATGTTGATGCCGCTCCATGGTAGCATGCCAAGTGTCATGAATTTCAGACGAGTTTTGGATTTACTAGAATTTAAAACCAGGCATCTCAATGTTTTGCCGGCAATCAACGGTACCCTGGTGTTTGAAATTCATTCCCATTTCTTGCATGGGACCTAAGCATGCACCCAAGGACACAGATTTGATTTTTCAACCAATTTATATGCACTGGAGCATATGCACGTAGTTCATATTTGAATTATGCACATAAATGCATTGAAAACTAAGTTAATGCATAAAAATGTCCAAACAAACCCCGAAAATCACAAAAATTCACACAACACTCCTGTTGTTCTATGTTGACATGAGAAATTTTTTTGAAAGCAATAAGAGGCAATGGATATCGTTTCGTCCCCAAAGGTGGGGCGTTCCCTAACGAAAACCATCATGCTTGTTGTGAGAAGCTCCGGTTTGTGAGAAGCATATACCCAAACTTGCCCCAAATGGGACAAAATTTGTACCACGACATGTTGATGCCGCTCCATGGTAGCATGCCAAGTTTCATGAATTTCAGACGAGTTTTGGTTTTACTAGAATTTAAAACCAGGCATCTCAATGTTTTGCCGGTAATCAACGGTGCCCTGGTGTTTGAAATTCATTCCCATTTATTGCATGGGACCTAAGCATGCACCCAAGGACACAGATTTCATTTTTCTACCAATTTATATCCACTGGCGCATGTGCATGTAGTTCAAATTTGAATTATGCACATAAATGCATTGAAACCTCAGTTAATGAATAAAAATGTCCAAACGAACCCCGAAAAATCACAAAAAATCACACAACACTCCTATTGTTCTATGTTGACACGAGAAAAAAATTGAAAGCAATAATAGGCAATGGATATCGTTTTGTCCCCAAAGGTGGGGCGTTCCCCAACGAAAACCATCATGCTTGTGAGAAGCTCCGCTTTGTGACAAGCATATACCCTAACCGGCCCAAATGGGCCAAAATTTGTATCACGGCATGTTGATGTCGCTCCATGATAGCATGCCAAGTTTCATGAATTTCAGCCGAGTTTTGGATTTACTAGAATTAAAAAACCAGGCGTCTCAATGTTTTTCCGGCAATCAACAGTGCCCTGGTGTTTGAAATTCATTCCCATTTCTTGCATGGGACATAAGCATGCTCCCAAGGACACAGATTTGATTTTTCAAGCAATTTATATGCACTGGAGCATGTGCACGTAGTTCATATTTTAATTATGCACATAAATGCATTGAAAAATAAGTTAATGCAAAACAATGTCCAAACGAACCCCGAAAATCACAAAAATTCGCACAACACTCCTGTTGTTCTATGTTGACATGAGAAAAAAAATTGAAAGCTATAAGAGGCAATGGATATCGTTTCGTCCCCAAAGGTAGGGCGTTCCCTACCGAAAACCATCATGCTTGTTGTTAGAAGCTCCGGTTTGTGAGAAGCATATATCCAAACCTGCCCCAAATGGGACAAAATTTGTACCACGACATGTTGATGCCGCTCCATGGTAGCATGCCAAGTTTCATGAATTTCAGACGAGTTTTGGATTTACTAGAATTTAAAACCAGGCATCTCAATGTTTTGCTGGCAATCAACGGTGCCCTGGTGTTTGAAATTCATTCCCATTTCTTGCATGGGACCTAAGAATGCACCCAAGGACATAGATTTGATTTTTCAACCAATTTATATGCATTGGAGCATGTGCATGTAGTTCAAGTTTGAATTCTGCACATAAATGCATTGAAAACTCAGTTAATGCATAAAAATGTCCAAACGAACCCAGAAAATCACAAAAATTCACACAACACTTCTGTTGTTCTATGTTGACACGCGAAAAAAAAATCGAAAGCAATAAGAGGCAATGGATATCGTTTCGTCCCCAAAGGTGGGGCGTTCCCTACCGAAAACCATCATGCTTGTTGTGAGAAGCTCCGCTTTGTGACAAGCATTTACCCAAACCTGCCCCAAATGGGACTAAATTTGTACCACGACATATTGATGCCGCTCCATGATAGCATGCGAAGTTTCATGAATTTCAGACGAGTTTTGGATTTACTAGAATATAAAAACCAGGCATCTCAATGTTTTTCCGGCAATCAACGCTGCCCTCGTGTTTGAAATTCATTCCCATTTCTTGCATGGGACCTAAGCATGCACCCAAGAACACAGATTTGATTTTTGAACCAATTTATATGCACTAGAGCATGTGCATGTTGTTCAAATTTTAATTATGCACATAAATGCATTGAAAACTCAGTTAATGCATAAAAATGTCCAAACGAACCCCGAAAAATTACAAAAATTCACACAACACTCCTGTTGTTCTATGTTGACACGAAAAAAAAATTGAAAGCAATAAGAGGCAATGGATATCGTTTCGTCCCCAAAGGTGGGGCGTTCCCTACCGAAAACCATCATGCTTGTTGTGAGAAGCTCCGCTTTGTGACAAGCATATACCCAAACCTGCCCCAAATGGGACAAAATTTGTACCACGACATATTGATGCCGCTCCATGATAGCATGCGAAATTTCATGAATTTCAGACGAGTTTTGTATTTACTAGAATATAAAAACCAGGCATCTCAATGTTTTGCCGGCAATCAACGGTGCCCTCGTATTTGAAATTCATTCCCATTTCTTGCATGGGACCTAAGCATGCACCCAAGGACACAGATTTGATTTTTGAACCAATTTATATGCACTAGAGCATGTGCGTGTTGTCCAAATTTTAATTATGCACATAAATGCATTCAAAACTCAGTTAATGCATAAAAATTTCCAAACGAACCCCGAAAAATCACAAAAATTCACACAACACTCCTGTTGTTCTATGTTGACACGAGAAAAAAAATTGAAAGCAATAAGAGGCAATGGATATCGTTTCGTCCCCAAAGATGGGGCGTTCCCTACCGAAAACCATCATGCTTGTTGTGAGAAGCTCCGGTTTGTGACAAGCATATACCCAAACCAGCCCCAAATGGGACAAAATTTGTACCACGGCATGTTGATGTCGCTCCATGATGGCATGCCAAGTTTCATGAATTTCAGCCGAGTTTTGGATTTACTAGAATTTAAAAACAAGGCATCTCAATGTTTTTCTGGCAATCAACAATGCCCTGGTGTTTGAAATTCATTCCCATTTCTTGCATGGGACCTAAGCATGCTCCCAAGGACACAGATTTGATTTTTCAAGCAATTTATATGCACTGGAGCATGTGCACGTAGTTCACATTTGAATTATGCACATAAATGCATTGAAAACTAAGTTAATGCATAAAAATGTCCAAACGAACCCCGAAAATCACAAAAATTCACACAACACTCCTGTTGTTCTATGTTGACATGAGAAAAAAATTGAAAGCAATAAGAGGCAATGGATATCGTTTCGTCCCCAAAGGTGGGGCGTTCCCTACCGAAAACCATCATGCTTGTTGTGAGAAGCTCCGGTTTGTGAGAAGCATATACCCAAACCAGCTCCAAATGGGACAAAATTTGTACCACGACATGTTGATGCCACTCCATGGTAGCATGCCAAGTTTCATGAATTTCAGACGAGTTTTGGATTTACTAGAATTTAAAACCATGCATCTCAATGTTTTGCCGGCAATCAACGGTACCCTGGTGTTTGAAATTCATTCCCATTTCTTGCATGGGACCTAAGCATGCACCCAAGGACACATATTTGATTTTTCAACCAATTTATATGCATTGGAGCATGTGCATGTAGTTCAAATTTGAATTATGCACATAAATGCATTGAAAACTTAGTTAATGCATAAAAATGTCCAAACGTACCCCGAAAATCACAAAAATTCACACAACACTCCTGTTGTTCTATGTTGACACGAGAAAAAAAATTGAAAGCAATAAGAGGCAATGGATATCATTCCGTCCACAAAGAGGGGCGTTCCCTACCGAAAACCATCATGCTTGTTGTGAGAAGCTCCGCTTTGTGACAAGCATATACCCAAACCTGCCCCAAATGGGACAAAATTTGTACCACGACATGTTGATGTCGCTCCATGATGGCATGCCAGGTTTCATGAATTTCAGCCGAGTTTTGGATTTACTAGAATTTAAAACCAGGCATCTCAATGTTTTTCCTGTAATCAAAGGTGCCCTCGTGTTTGAAATTCATTCCCATTTCTTGCATGGGACCTAAGCATGCTCCCAAGGACACAGATTTGATTTTTCAAGCAATTTATATGCACTGGAGCATATGCACGTAGTTCACATTTGAATTATGCACATAAATGCATTGAAAACTAAGTTAATGCATAAAAATGTCCAAACAAACCAAGAAAAACAAAAAAATTTGAAAGCAATAAGAGGCAATGGATATCATTTCGTCCCCAAAGGTGGGGCGTTCCCTAACGAAAACCAGCATGCTTGTTGTGAGAAGCTCCGGTTTGTGAGAAGCATATACCCAAACCTGCACCAAATGGGACTAAATTTGTACCACGACATATTGATGCCGCTCCATGATAGCATGCGAAGTTTCATGAATTTCAGACGAGTTTTGGATTTACTAGAATATAAAAACCAGGCATCTCAATGTTTTGCCGGCAATCAACGCTGCCCTCGTGTTTGAAATTCATTCCCATTTCTTGCATGGGACCTAAGCATGCACCCAAGGACACAGATTAGATTTTTGAACCAATTTATATGCACTAGAGCATGTGCATGTTTTTCAAATTTTAATTATGCACATAAATGCATTGAAAACTCAGTTAATGCATAAAAATGTCCAAACGAACCCCGAAAAATCACAAAAATTCACACAACACTCCTGTTGTTCTATGTTGACACGAGAAAAAAAATTGAAAGCAATAAGAGGCAATGGATATCGTTTCGTCCCCAAAGGTGGGGCGTTCCCTACCGAAAACCATCATGGTTGTTGTGAGAAGCTCCGCTTTGTGACAAGCATATACCCAAACCTGCCCCAAATGGGACAAAATTTGTACCACGAAATATTGATGCCGGTCCATGATAGCATGCGAAATTTCATGAATTTCAGACGAGTTTTGTATTTACTAGAATATAAAAACCAGGCATCTCAATGTTTTGCCGGCAATCAACGGTGCCCTCGTGTTTGAAATTCATTCCCATTTCTTGCATGGGACCTAAGCATGCACCCAAGGACACAGATTTGATTTTTGAACCAATTTATATGCACTAGAGCATGTGCGTGTTGTTCAAATTTTAATTATGCACATAAATGCATTGAAAACTCAGTTAATGCATAAAAATTTCCAAACGAACCCCGAAAAATCACAAAAATTCACACAACACTCCTGTTGTTCTATGTTGACACGAGAAAAAAAATTGAAAGCAATAAGAGGCAATGGATATCGTTTCGTCCCCGAAGATGGGGCGTTCCCTACCGAAAACCATCATGCTTGTTGTGAGAAGCTCCGGTTTGTGACAAGCATATACCCAAACCAGCCCCAAATGGGACAAAATTTGTACCACGGCATGTTGATGTCGCTCCATGATGGCATGCCAAGTTTCATGAATTTCAGCCGAGTTTTGGATTTACTAGAATTTAAAAACAAGGCATCTCAATGTTTTTCTGGCAATCAACAATGCCCTGGTGTTTGAAATTCATTCCCATTTCTTGCATGGGACCTAAGCATGCTCCCAAGGACACAGATTTGATTTTTCAAGCAATTTATATGCACTGGAGCATGTGCACGTAGTTCACATTTGAATTATGCACATAAATGCATTGAAAACTAAGTTAATGCATAAAAATGTCCAAACGAACCCCGAAAATCACAAAAATTCACACAACACTCCTGTTGTTCTATGTTGACATGAGAAAAAAATTGAAAGCAATAAGAGGCAATGGATATCGTTTCGTCCCCAAAGGAGGGGCGTTCCCTACCGAAAACCATCATGCTTGTTGTGAGAAGCTCCGGTTTGTGAGAAGCATATACCCAAACCAGCTCCAAATGGGACAAAATTTGTACCACGACATGTTGATGCCACTCCATGGTAGCATGCCAAGTTTCATGAATTTCAGACGAGTTTTGGATTTACTAGAATTTAAAACCATGCATCTCAATGTTTTGCCGGCAATCAACGGTACCCTGGTGTTTGAAATTCATTCCCATTTCTTGCATGGGACCTAAGCATGCACCCAAGGACACAGATTTGATTTTTCAACCAATTTATATGCATTGGAGCATGTGCATGTAGTTCAAATTTGAATTATGCACATAAATGCATTGAAAACTTAGTTAATGCATAAAAATGTCCAAACGTACCCCGAAAATCACAAAAATTCACACAACACTCCTGTTGTTCTATGTTGACACGAGAAAAAAAAATTGAAAGCAATAAGAGGCAATGGATATCGTTCCGTCCACAAAGAGGGGCGTTCCCTACCGAAAACCATCATGCTTGTTGTGAGAAGCTCCGCTTTGTGACAAGCATATACCCAAACCTGCCCCAAATGGGACAAAATTTGTACCACGACATGTTGATGTCGCTCCATGATGGCATGCCAGGTTTCATGAATTTCAGCCGAGTTTTGGATTTACTAGAATTTAAAACCAGGCATCTCAATGTTTTTCCTGTAATCAAAGGTGCCCTCGTGTTTGAAATTCATTCCCATTTCTTGCATGGGACCTAAGCATGCTCCCAAGGACACAGATTTGATTTTTCAAGCAATTTATATGCACTGGAGCATATGCACGTAGTTCACATTTGAATTATGCACATAAATGCATTGAAAACTAAGTTAATGCATAAAAATGTCCAAACAAACCAAGAAAAACACAAAAATTTGAAAGCAATAAGAGGCAATGGATATCATTTCGTCCCCAAAGGTGGGGCGTTCCCTAACGAAAACCATCATGCTTGTTGTGAGAAGCTCCGGTTTGTGAGAAGCATATACCCAAACCTGCCCCAAATGGGACTAAATTTGTACCACGACATATTGATGCCGCTCCATGATACCATGCGAAGTTTCATGAATTTCAGACGAGTTTTGGATTTACTAGAATATAAAAACCAGGCATCTCAATGTTTTGCCGGCAATCAACGCTGCCCTCGTGTTTGAAATTCATTCCCATTTCTTGCATGGGACCTAAGCATGCACCCAAGGACACAGATTTGATTTTTGAACCAATTTATATGCACTAGAGCGTGTGCATGTTGTTCAAATTTTAATTATGCACATAAATGCATTGAAAACTCAGTTAATGCATAAAAATGTCCAAACGAACCCCGAAAAATCACAAAAATTCACACAACACTCCTGTTGTTCTATGTTGACACGAGAAAAAAAATTGAAAGCAATAAGAGGCAATGGATATCGTTTCGTCCCCAAAGGTGGGGCGTTCCCTACCGAAAACCATCATGCTTGTTGTGAGAAGCTCCGCTTTGTGACAAGCATATACCCAAACCTGCCCCAAATGGGACAAAATTTGTACCACGACATATTGATGCCGCTCCATGATAGCATGCGAAGTTTCATGAATTTCAGACGAGTTTTGGATTTACTAGAATATAAAAACCAGGCATCTCAATGTTTTGCCGGCAATCAACGCTGCCCTCGTGTTTGAAATTCATTCCCATTTCTTGCATGGGACCTAAGCATGCACCCAAGGACACAGATTTGATTTTCGAACCAATTTATATGCACTAGAGCATGTGCGTGTTGTTCAAATTTTAATTATGCACATAAATGCATTGAAAACTCAGTTAATGCATAAAAATTTCCAAACGAACCCCGAAAAATCACAAAAATTCACACAACACTCCTATTGTTCTATGTTGACACGAGAAAAAAAATTGAAAGCAATAAGAGGCAATGGATATCGTTTCGTCCCCAAAGATGGAGCGTTCCCTACCGAAAACCATCATGCTTGTTGTGAGAAGCTCCGGTTTGTGACAAGCATATACCCAAACCAGCCCCAAATGGGACAAATTTGTACCACGGCATGTTGATGTCGCTCCATGATGGCATGCCAAGTTTCATGAATTTCAGCCGAGTTTTGGATTTACTAGAATTTAAAAACAAGGCATCTCAATGTTTTTCTGGCAATCAACAATGCCCTGGTGTTTGAAATTCATTCCCATTTCTTGCATGGGACCTAAGCATGCTCCCAAGGACACAGATTTGATTTTTCAAGCAATTTATATGCACTGGAGCATGTGCACGTAGTTCACATTTGAATTATGCACATAAATGCATTGAAAACTAAGTTAATGCATAAAAATGTCCAAACGAACCCCGAAAATCATAAAAATTCACACAACACTCCTGTTGTTCTATGTTGACATGAGAAAAAAATTGAAAGCAATAAGAGGCAATGGATATCGTTTCGTCCCCAAAGGTGGGGCGTTCCCTACCGAAAACCATCATGCTTGTTGTGAGAAGCTCCGGTTTGTGAGAAGCATATACCCAAACCTGCTCCAAATGGGACAAAATTTGTACCACGACATGTTGATGCCACTCCATGGTAGCATGCCAAGTTTCATGAATTCCAGACGAGTTTTGGATTTACTAGAATTTAAAACCATGCATCTCAATGTTTTGCCGGCAATCAACGGTACCCTGGTGTTTGAAATTCATTCCCATTTCTTGCATGGGACCTAAGCATGCACCCAAGGACACAGATTTGATTTTTCAACCAATTTATATGCATTGGAGCATGTGCATGTAGTTCAAATTTGAATTATGCACATAAATGCATTGAAAACTTAGTTAATGCATAAAAATGTCCAAACGTACCCCGAAAATCACAAAAATTCACACAACACTCCTGTTGTTCTATGTTGACACGAGAAAAAAAATTGAAAGCAATAAGAGGCAATGGATATCGTTCCGTCCACAAAGAGGGGCGTTCCCTACCGAAAACCATCATGCTTGTTGTGAGAAGCTCCGCTTTGTGACAAGCATATACCCAAAACTGCCCCAAATGGGACAAAATTTGTACCACGACATGTTGATGTCGCTCCATGATGGCCTGCCAGGTTTCATGAATTTCAGCCGAGTTTTGGATTTACTAGAATTGAAAACCAGGCATCTCAATGTTTTTCCTGTAATCAAAGGTGCCCTCGTGTTTGAAATTCATTCCCATTTCTTGCATGGGACCTAAGCATGCTCCCAAGGACACAGATTTGATTTTTCAAGCAATTTATATGCACTGGAGCATATGCACGTAGTTCACATTTGAATTATGCACATAAATGCATTGAAAACTAAGTTAATGCATAAAAATGTCCAAACAAACCAAGAAAAACACAAAAATTTGAAAGCAATAAGAGGCAATGGATATCGTTTCGTCCCCAAAGGTGGGGCGTTCCCTAACGAAAACCATCATGCTTGTTGTGAGAAGCTCCGGTTTGTGAGAAGCATATACCCAAACCTGCCCCAAATAGGACAAAATTTGTACCACGACATGTTTATGCCGCTCCATGGTAGCATGCCAAGTTTCATGAATTTCAGACGAGTTTTGGTTTTACTAGAATTTAAAACCAGGCATCTCAATGTTTTGCCGGTAATCAACGGTGCCCTGGTGTTTGAAATTCATTCCCATTTACTGCATGGGACCTAAGCATGCACCCAAGGACACAGATTTCATTTTTCAACCAATTTATATGCACTAGCGCATGTGCATGTAGTTCAAATTTGAATTATGCACATAAATGCATTGAAAACTCAGTTAATGAATAAAAATGTCCAAACGAACCCCGAAAAATCACAAAAATTCACACAACACTCCTATTGTTCTATGTTGACACGAGAAAAAATTTTGAAAGCAATAAGAGGCAATGGATATCGTTTTGTCCTCAAAGGTGGGGCGTTCCCTAACGAAAACCATCATGCTTGTTGTGAGAAGCTCCGCTTTGTGACAAGCATATACCCTAACCGGCCCAAATGGGCCAAAATTTGTATCCGGCAATCAACGGTGCCCTAGTATTTGAAATTCATTCCCATTTCTTGCATGGGACCTAAGCTTGCACCCAGGGACATATATTTGATTTTTCAACCAATTTATATGCACTGGAGCATGTGCACGTAGTTCACATTTGAATTATGCACATAAATGCATTGAAAACTCAGTTAATGCATAAAAATGTCCAAACAAACCCCGAAAATCATGAAAATTCACACAACGCTCCTGTTGTTCTATGTTGACACGAGAAAAAATTTGAAAGCAATAAGAGGCAATGGATATCGTTTTGTCCCCAAAGGTGGGGCGTTCCCTACCGAAAACCATCATGCTTGTTGTGAAAAGCTCCTCTTAGTGAGAAGCATATACCCAAACCTGCCCCAAATGGGACAAAATTTGTACCACGACATGTTGATGCCGCTCCATGCTAGCATGCCACATTTCATAAATTTCAGATGAGTTTTGGATTTACTAGAATTTAAAAACCAGGCATCTCAATGTTTTGCCGGCAATCAACGGTGCCCTGGTGTTTGAAATTCATTCCCATTTCTTGCATGGGACCTAAGCATACACCCAAGGACACAGATTTGATTTTTCAACCAATTTATATGGACTGGAGCATGTGCACGTAGTTCACATTTGAATTATGCACATAAATGCATTGAAAACTCAGTTAATGCATAAAAATGTCCAAACAAACCCCGAAAATCATGAAAATTCACACAACGCTCCTGTAGTTCTATGTTGACACGAGAAAAAAAATTGAAAGCAATAAGAAGCAATGGATATCGTTTCGTCCCCAAAGGTGGGGCATTCCCTACCGAAAACCATCATGCTTGTTGTGAGAAGCTCCGCTTTGTGACAAGCATATACCCAAACCTGCCCCAAATGGGACAAAAATTTTACCACGGCATGTTGATGTCGCTCCATGATGGCATGCCAAGTTTCATGAATTTCAGCCGAGTTTTTGATTTACTAGAATTTAAAAACCAGGCATCTCAATGTTTGCCGGCAATCAACGGTGCCCTGGTGTTTGAAATTCATTCCCATTTCTTGCATGGGACCTAAGCATGCACCCAAGGACACAGATTCAATTTTTCAACCAATTGATATGCACTGGCGCATGTGCATGTAGTTCAAATTTTAATTATGCACATAAATGCATTGAAAACTCAGTTAATGTATAAAAATGTCCAAACGAACCCCGAAAAATCACAAAAATTCACACAACACTCCTGTTGTTCTATGTTGACACGAGAAAAAAATTGAAAGCAATAAGAGGCAATGGATATCATTCCGTCCCCAAAGGTGGGGCGTTCTCTACCGAAAACCATCATGCTTGTTGTGAGAAGCTCCGCTTTGTGAGAAGCATATACCCAAACCTGCCCCAAGTGGGACAAAATTGGTACCACGGCATGTTGATGCTGCTCCATGATAGCATGCCAAGTTTCATGAATTTCAGATGAGTTTTGGATTTACTAGAATTTAAAAACCAGGCATCTCAATGTTTTTCCGGCAATCAACGGTGCCCCGGTGTTTGAAATTCATTCCCATTTCTTGCATGGGACCTAAGCAAGCACCCAAGGACACAGATTACATTTTTCAACTAATTTATATGCACTAGAGCATGTGCATGTAGTTCAAACTTGAATTATGCACATAAATGCATTGAAAACTCAGTTAATGCATAAAAATGTCCAAACGAACCCCGAAAATCACAAAAATTCACACAACACTCCTGTTGTTCTATGTTGGCACGAGAAAAAATTGAAAGCAATAAGAGGCAATGGATATCATTTCGTCCCCAAAGGTGGGGCGTTCCCTACCGAAAATCATCATGCTTGTTGTGAGAAGCTCCGGTTTGTGACAAGCATATACCCAAACCTGCCCCAAATGGGACAAAATTTGTACCACGACATGTTGATGCCGCTCCATGATAGCATGCAAAGTTTAATGAATTTCAGACGAGTTTTGGATTTACTAGAATTTAAAAACCAGACATCTCAATGTTTTGCCGGCAATCAACGGTGCCCTGGTGTTTGAAATTCATTCCCATTTCTTGCATGGGACCTAAGCATGCACCCAAGGACACAGATTTGATTTTTCAACCAATTTATATGCACTGGAGCATGTGCATGTAGTTCAAATTTTAATTATGCACATAAATGCATTGAAAACTCAGTTAATGCATAAAAATGTCCAAACGAACCCTGAAAAATCACAAAAATTCACACAACACTCTTGTTGTTCTATGTTGACACGAGAAAAAAATTAAAGCAATAAGAGGCAATCGATATCGTTCGGTCCCCAAAGGTGGGGCGTTCCCTACCGAAAACCAACATGCTTGTTGTGAGAAGCTCCGCTTTGTGAGAAGTTCCGCTTTCTGAGAAGCATATACCCAAACCTGCCCCAAATGGGACAAAATTTGTACCACGGCATGTTGATGCCGCTCCATGATAGCATGCCAAGTTTCATGAATTTCAGACGAGTTTTGGATTTACTAGAATTTAAAAACCAGGCATCTCAATGTTTTTCCGGCAATCAACGGTGCCCTGGTGTTTGAAATTCATTCCCATTTCTTGCATGGGACCTAAGCATGCACCCAAGGACACATACTTCATTTTCAACCAATTTATATGCACTGTAAAACACACCGCAAAAGAAGATTACATCGGATAAATCTCCAAGAACATCGAGGAGAACATGGTATTGAGAATCAAAGAGAGAGAAGAAGCCATCTAGCTACTAGCTATGGACCCGTAGGCCTGTGGTAAACTACTCACGCTTCATCGGAATGGCAATAGAGTTGATGTACATGCCCTCCGTGATCAAATCCCCCTCCAGCAGGATGCCGAAAAAGGCCCCAAGATGGGATGTCACGGGAACAAAAGGTTGCGGCAGTGGAAAAGTGTTTTCATGGATGCTTCTAGTGGTTCCGGAATATATGTGAATATATAGGAGGAAGAGCTAGATCAGGGGAGTCCTGAGGGGCCCACAAGGTAGCCCCCCTAGGGCGCACCCTCCACCCTTGCCTCCACCTCGCGGCTCTTCTGGCTTGAACTCCAACTCCCCTGGGTGACTTATGGTCCAAGAAAAATCATCGTGAATTTTTTTTCTGTTTGGACTCCGTTTAGTATTCCTTTTCTGCGAAGCTCAAAAACAAGGAAAAAACAGAAACTGGCACTGGCCTCTAGGTTAATAAGTTAGTCCCAAAAATAATATAAAATAGACTATAAATGCATATAAAACATCCAAAACAGATAATATAATAGCATGGAACAATAAAAAATTATAGATACGTTGGAGACGTATCAATTTCTATATATTCCAAAACCCTTGGAGCGAGGCCCAAAACAATTTGGTTGTCGCTGCAAGCCTCTATTCCGGAGCGATCCCATCTGGAGCCCTATTTCTATGCCCTGCCGCACGGGGAAGCCATTGGGAGGCAATCATTATCAACCTTGCTGCCTCCATGATGATGTATGAGTAATTACTTCAGGACCTCGGGCCCAAAGTAGTAGCTAGATCTCTCTCTATCTCTCGATCTTAAATACAACGATCTCCTTTGAGATTGATCTGATGTAATCTTTCATGGTGTGTTTGTTGGGGGCCGGTGAATTGTGGGTCTAGGATTAGAATTATCCAGTGAACTATTTGAGTCTCTTGAAATTTATTTACCGTGTAATTTTATAGCGTTGTACTTCTTTTCGATCTATCCTCTTCTTTGGCCAAGTAGATTTATTTATCTTCAGTGGGAGAGTGCTTTGTGGTAGGTTCAATCTTGCGGTTAGTCTTACCTGGTGACAAAAAGGGCGAGGCGCGTATTTGTATTGTTGCTACTTACTACTTGTGAGCTACGTTGAGATTTTCGCCAAAGAGGAAGGGAGAAGCAATATTGTAGTGGATAGTATTTCCCTCAATAGAGAACCAAGGTTATCAAACCAATAGGAGATTCATACAGACAAAGGTCGACAGTACCAACACAGACACAAACAAAATACTTGCACCCAATGCGGGCAAGAGGGTTGTCAATCCTCTTGCACTCGTTAATTGCAAGGATTAATTCTGATAGTGATAGATATATAAATTGCAACGGGAAATAAAAGTAAATAAATGGTACTGAGCTTTTTAGGGTTTTAGTAAATATGGTGAATGGACCCTAGGCCATAGTTTTCACTAGAGGCATCTCTCTCAAGAACATAGTATACGACGTGTAAAAAAATTATTGTTGGACAATTGATAGAAAAGCGCATAGTTATGATGTTATTCATGGCATGATCAATACATAGGCATTACGTATGTGACAAGTAGACCGACATCCATCTGTATCTACTACTATTACTCCACTTCAAGAGCGCTTCTATGCTTGCCTCTTTAGATATTAAGTTCATAACAAATAGAGTAATGCTTGGGCTTGATGACATAATGTAGACAAAATAAGACCAATCAACATGATCGAACCCCGTCATTTTACCCTTAGTAGCAACAATACAAATATGAGCCTCGCTACCCCTTTTGTCATGAGGTGAGGACACCACAAGATTGAACCTACTAACATGCACCACTTCCACTAAAGATCAAATCATCAACTTGGCCAAAATAAAACTCATAGATCGAAAAGCATTACATAGCTATAACAATCACAGATAATAAAGTTCAGAATATAACTCAATTACTTTCAGTGATAAATTTGATCATAAACCCACAATTCATCAGATCCCAACAAACACACTACAAAAGGAGATTACATCAAATAGAACTCCGAGGAGGACATTGTATTGAAGATCAAAGAGAGAGAGAGAGAGAGAGAGAGAGAGAGAGAGAGAGAGAGAGAGGAAGCCATCTAACCAATCACTATGGACCCGTAGGTCCTGCGGGAACTACTCACACACCATTGGAGGTGCTGCAAAGTTGATGTAGAGGCCCTCCACGGTCCATTCCCCCTCTGGCATAGTACCGGCGGAGGCCTCCAGATGGGATTGCGGAGGAACAAAGGCTTGCGACGGATGAATAATTGTTTTGGGTCTTGCTCTGGTGGTTTCTGGATTTTCGGAAATTTATAGGCTTGGAACTAGGTCAAACAGAGTTGTGAGGGGCCCACAAGTTCAGACGGCACGCCCCCTGGGGGCGCGCTGTGTGAGCTTGTGCTCTTCTCGTGCGGCATCTAGTCTCCTCCCGAAGCTTCTAGGGTCCCTTTTGGTCTAGAAAAAATCAGCGTAAAGTTTTGTCGCATTTGGACTTCGTTTGTTATGGTTTTGTGTGAAACAATAAAATAGGCGAAAAGAAAATCTAGCGCTGGGCACTAGGTTAATAGGTTAGTTCCCGAAAATGATATAAAATTGCATATAAAGCCTACGAGATTGATAATATAATAGCATGAAACAATAAAAAATTATAGATACATTGATAATATAATAGCATGAAACAATAAAAAATTATAGATACATTGGAGACGTATCAACATTCCCAAGATTAATTCCTACTTATCCTCGAGTACGTGAATGATAAAAATAAAAATTTTGATGTTGAATGCTACCTAGCATGTTTATCATGTAATCTTCTCATGGTATGAATATTAGGATACAAATGATTCAGGTCAATAGTCTAGCATTTGAATTAAAGACATCAGTACTTAGACATACTAGTAAACAATCATTCCCTTTCAAAATAAAGAATTCTAAACAACTCTATCCCTACAAAACATATAGCTTAGCATTCTTAGTCTTCCTAACACAAAATATTAATCATGAACTACCCCGATGACAAGCCGAGTAATCAAATATCGCTTAACCTTTGTCAACTTTCATGCAATACTTGAGCGTGAGTCAAGGACTTGGCACTTTGGATGGCAAAAAGAATGATGATGGGGGTTCATAAGGGAAGACAAAAATAGAAAAAGTCTCGCACTGACGCGGCTGACCGTTACGCAATGGAGAAGCCTTATAATCTATGTCAATGTTAGGAGTAGGGATTGGCATGCAACGGATGTGCTTGAGCTATAAGTGTATGAAAGATCACTACGAAACTAAGTGTATGTGCATCCAACTTGTTGCTCATGAAAACCTCGAGCATTTGAGGAAGCCCGTCATCGGAATATACAAGCCAACTTCTATAATGTCAAAATTCCAACTAGTATATGAAAGTAACAAATCATGGAGACTCTTGATGTCGCTTGAAGCTACGTCAGTATTTCCCCAAAGAGGAAGGGATGATGCAGCACAACGGCGGTAGGTATTTCCCTTAGACATGAAACCAAGGTTATTGAACCAGTAGGAGAACCAAGAAACACAACATAAATAACCCCTAGACACAAATAACAACCACTCGCAACCCGACGTGTTAAAGGGGTTGTCAATCCCTTTCGGGTAACGGCGCCAGAAATTGGTGCGTGGACGGGAGAAAGTTGTAATAGATTGAATAAATAGATCGCAAATAAATAAAAGTGCAGCAAGGTATTTTTGTATTTTTAGTTTAATAGATCTGAAAATAAATGCAAGGAAAAGTAGATCGCAAAGGCTAATATATGATAAAGAGACACGGGGTCGTAGGTTTCACTAGTGGCTTCTCTCGAGAAAAATAGCAAACGGTGGGTGAACAAATTACTGTTGGGCAATTGATAGAACTTCAAATACTCATGACGATATCCAGGCAATGATCATTATATAGGCATCACGTCCAAGATTAGTAGACCGACTCCTGCCTGCATCTACTACTATTACTCCACACATCGACCGCTATCCAGCATGCATCTAGTGTATTAAGTTCATGGAAAAATGGAGTAATGCAATAAGAACGATGACAGGATGTAGACAAGATCTGTCTATGTAGACATAGACCCCATCATTTTATCCTTAGTAGCAATGGTACATACGTGTCGGTTCCCTTTCTGTCAATGGGATCAAGCACCGTAAGATCGAACCCACTACAAAGCACCTCTTCCCATTGCAAGATAAATAGATCAAGTTGGCCAAACAAAACCCAAATATCGGAGAAGAAATACGAGGCTATAAGAGATCATGCAGAAAAGAGATCAAAGAAACTCAAATACTTTCATGGATATAAAAAGATAGACCTGATCATAAACTCAAAGTTCATCGATCCCAACAAACACACCGCAAAATAGTTACATCATATGAATCTCCAAGAAACAATTGTATTGAGAATTCAGAGAGAGAGAGAGATAGCCATCTAGCTACTAACTACGGACCCGAAGCTCTACAAAGAACTACGCACGCATCATCGAAGAGGCACCAATGGAGGTGGTGAACCCCATCCGAGATGGTGTCTAGATTGGATCTGGTGGTTCTGGACTCTGCGGCGGCTGGATGAATATTTCCTCAATGTGTCTCCTGATGAAGATCTTAAAATGATTGGTGTTTCTTCTATTGATTCCTTGTTTAGCAAAATTAAGATTGATGAAAAAGGGACTGGAGAAGAGTGAACTTTATCTAGAAGGCGTCCCGATAATTCGGAGGGTGAAAATCTTGTTGAGAAAATTGATAAAAGTGGGTTTGAAGAGGTCAGAACTTTAACTAGTGATGTGCCCACTCTTTTGGATTACAAAGACTTTAGTTATGATAGTTGCTATTTGATTGATTGCATTTCTTTGTAGCAATCCATGATAAATTCACCCCATGCTTATGAACAAAATAAAGCTTTTACTAAACATATTGTTGATGCTATGATGAAAAATTGGAATTAGAAGTTTCAATTCCTAGAAAATTACATGATGAATGGGAACCTACTATCAAAGTCAAGATTAAAAATTATGAGTGTTTTGCTTTATGTGACTTGGGTGCTAGTGTTTCTACAACTCCGATATCTTTATGTGATGTGCTTGGTCTTACCGATCTTGAAGAATGTTCTTTAAATTTGCACTTGGCGGATTCTAATATTAAAAAGACTATGGGAAGAATTAATGATGTTCTTATTCTTGCAAATAGGAATTATGTGCCCATAGATTTTATTGTTCTTGATATTGATTGCAATCCGTCTTGTCCAATTATTCTTGGTAGACCGTTTTTACGCACTATTGGTGCCGTGATTGATATGAAAGAAGACAATATTAAGCTCCAATTTCCACTAAGGAAGGGTATGGAACACTTCCCTAGAACAAGAATTAGGCCACCATATGAATCAATCATGAAGGCATCTTATGGATCTCGAAACAAAGATGACAAAATTTAGATGCTTTGCGTTATGCCTAGCTGAGAGTGTAAAACTATAGCGCTTGTTGGGAGGCAACCCAATGAATAAAATTTATTTTTGCTTTTTGCTTTATGTTCTTGAGTGTTAGCACAATTATGCTACTGTTATGATTGTGTTTTTTGTGTTTTAATTAGTTTTTGTGCCAAGTAAAGCCTTCAGGATCTTCTTGGGTGATAGTTGTTTGATCTTGCTGAAAACAGAAACTTTTGTGCTCACGAAAATAATTTTAATTTTAACCAGAGAGCGATAAAATACCAATTATTTTCGCAGAAGATTAATATACAAATTACTCAGGTCGTCCTAATTTTTCAGAGTTTTTGGAGTTACAGAAGTATTTGAAATATCCAGATTGCTACAAACTGTTCTGTTTTTGACAGATTCTGTTTTCTTTGCATTGTGTTCTTGTTTTGATGATTATATGGTTTTATTTGATGAGTTTTTGCCATAGAAAAGTTGGAATACAGTAGATATAATGCAAGAACAAAATATGAATTGGTTTACCACAATACTTATAATTGTGATTTGCTTTCTTATACTAACGGATCTCACAAAGATTTTGTTGTGTTTTGTGTGATTGAAGTTTTCAAGTTTTGGGTTATCTTACGATGGATGAAGGAATAAGGTGTAAGAAGAGCCTAAGCTTGGGGATGCCCCGGCATCCCAAGCTATTATCCAAAGAGAGAAAGCAACTAAGCTTGGGGATGCCCCGAGTGGCATCCCCTCTTTCTTCTAACGACCATCGGTATTTTACTCGAAGCTATATTTTTATCCGTCACATACTATGTGTTTTGCTTGGAGCGCCTTGTATGATATGAGTCTTTGCTTGTTTTGTTTTGTGTTTTAAGTATTGATTCCTTGTTGGACACACCTATATGAGAGAGCTAAAATTATGCCATGACTTGTTAAAATTGCTCTCTATGCTTCACTTTAAATTTTTATGAGCTATGGATTTGCTCTAGTGCTTCACTTATATCTTTTTGAGCATGGTGTGCTTTAGTATTTTTGGAGAAATACTCTCTTGCTTCACTTAGATTTATTTGAGAGTTGGTAAAATTTTCAAGAAATTCTTTCTTGCTTCACTTAAATTAATTTGAGAGAAAGAAATTTTATGCTCATGATCTTCACTTATATTTGTTTGAGCTTGTCAAAAGCAACATATGAAAATTAGTTCCAAAGTGACAGATATCCAAGAAGGATATAACAAAAACTTTCATGAAGATCGTTGGACAAAATAAACTTGATTCTCAGTAATAGTTTTGAGATATGATGATGTGATATGTGAGTCCCCTTGATGAGTAATTATGCTTTAGTAAGAATATTGGTGTTAAGGTTTGTGATTCCCTATGCAAGCACGAAAGTCAATAATTATGCAATGAAATTATATCCTACTTGTGGTGCATTATTCGGTGTTAATTATGCTTAATGCTCGCTTATGAGATTATTCATTTATTGGTTGGTCACTTCTCAATCTTTTGCTAGCCTTCATTTTGCACTAAGTATGATCACTACTTGTACATCCAAAATCCTTTAAACCAGTTTTGCCATATGAGTCCACTATACCTACTTATATGCGGTATTCTTTTGCCGTTCTAAGCAAATTTGTATGTGCCATCTCTAATATTCAAAATAAATTTCTCTTTTGTGTGCTCGTACCGCTCGCGAGGCGGTGAGGGGTGCTAATATTTTCCATGCTAGATGTGAGTGTTTATTCACTTGTCATTGCACGAGAGTAAGGCAAAGGTATTAGGGATGCCCAGTCCTGAAATGAAAAATGAATTTACTTTATGTTGTCAAATAATAAATTCCTTGGAAAGTGTTGGGAACTCTAAGTCGTTTTCATTGGTGGGAAACTATGCCTCTCAAAATGTTTTTATCTATCAATTTTCGCTTTGAGCTCTGGCACCTCTACAAATCCCTACTTCCCTCTGCAAAGGGCCTTTCTTTTACTTCATGCAATTTTTATTTTTGAATTTGAGTCTCCATCTTCTCTTATAAAAGCACCAACTAGGGGGCACTATGATCGTACTTGAGCATTGGGTGTAGTTAATATGCGAGTGTGTTTCATGAATGGATCAATGATTGAGCATGATGGGCTAGGGATAGCTTATTTTAGCATTGATATTTTGAAAGACATGGTTGCTTGTTGATATGCTTGAGAATTTAAGTTATCATATCAAAACTAGACTATTGCTTTGAACAATATAAAAGTCCAAATATCCATGCTATAAAGAAAAGAATATGATATGACATGTTAGGCAGCATTCCACATCAAAAATTCTGTTTTTATCATTTACCTACTCGAGGACGAGCAGGAATTAAGCTTGGGGATGCTGATACGTCTCTAACATATCTATAATTTATGATTGTTCCATGCTATTATATTATCAATCTTGGATGTTTTATAATCATTATATAGTCATTTTATATCATTTTTTGGTACTAACCTATTGACATAGTGCCAAGTGCTAGTTGCTATTTTTTGCATGTTTTTTACATCACGGGAAATCAATACCAAAGGGAGTCCAAATGCAGCAAAACTTTTTGTGGATTTTTTTGGACCAGAAGACAACCAATGGGCCAAAGAAGCACCTGGGGGCAGCTCTGAGGGGAGCACAACCCACCAGGGCGGACCTGGAGGCCCAGGCGCGCCCTGGTGGGTTGTGCCCACCTCGGTCCCCCCCCGGCCGCCTCTTTCACTACACAAAAAACGCATCCGTGACATTTTGGGCCGAACGAATTTTTTCTGTCATGCTTATGACACTTCTATGACGATAATTGTGACAAATCCCGGCATCATCGTAGATGTGGTGGGCTCCTACTTCTATGACAAAAAATCATGACAAAAAATGGGCTTTTCGTCCTGGGCGGGCCGGAGACGCAGCTGCATGACATTCTTTGGGCCGTCCATGACGGAAAAAACCGTGGTAGAAGCGAGGGCGAGGAAAATATGGGGAGTTCCCAGTTACAGTGGGTGGTCGGGGGCCGAGCTATGCGCATTTCTCTCGTACGTACGCGCGTGTGTGCGAGGTGTTGCGCTCTAACTGAGCTCGAGCGAGGCGCTGGGCTCTAACTGAACCCGAGCGATTGCACTGCAGGCTACGCATTACTGAACCCGGGCGATCGATCGATCCCTTGCTATTAACTGAACCCGAGTGATTCCTTCGCTACTGCTGCTAACTGAACCCGATCAATGCTGCCTCTGGATGAACAGTGAGTGTTGTTGGGGGGGGGGTTGATGAACAGTTCCCGGTGGGGGTTGGATGAACAGGAACCCGTGGTAGTAGAGGTCGTTGCCGCTAGATGAACAGGACCACGATCGATCGAGCCGATGGATGACCAGGACCCCGTGGAGGGCTGGATGAACAGGACCCCGTGGAGGGCTGGATGAACAGGACACCATGGAGGGCTAGTTGAACAGTAGACGATGGAGGGATGGATGAATAGTAGCCCGTGGTGGGCTGGTTGAACAAGACCCCGTGGAGAGGGCTGGTTGAACAGTAGCCGGTGGAGGAGCGCGTGGTGGAGGCTGGATGAACAGGAGCCCGTGGATGAACAGTCGCAGGTCGAGGCTCGAGGAGGTCGATGGTGGATGAACAGTAGCCCGTGGAGGCTGGAGGAGGTCGACGGTGGAGATGAACAGTATCCCGTGGAGTCCCGTTTTGCACTGCGCCATACCCCTCCCGATGAACAGGACCCCCGTTTCGACCGTCGCTCCAACACAAGTCTGTTTCCTACATTTTGCGGCACGCCACACCCCTCCCAATCAACAGGACCCTGTTTCGACTGTAGGAGGTCCGTTTCCTCCATTTTGCGGTATGCCAGACCCCTCCCGATGAACAGGATCCTATTTTGACCGTGGCCGGTTGAACAAACGGCCGTTTCCTCCGTTCTGCGGTACGCCAGGCCTCGTTTCCATTGGTTGTTCCGTCCAAGCCGGTTGGCTCCCGATGAACGGCATGCGTTCCGTTGCCTCCCGATGAACACGACGCATTCCGTTGCCTCCCCATGAACACGACGACGACGCAGTTTCTCCATTCTGACCCAGCCATGTACACTAGCCCTGGCCGTACGTATGCGCGAGTAGGCGTTCGAGACCCCGCCCATATGTACGTATTTGGTCGTATTTAATTTCTTGCAACCTGGCCGCTGTAAGTACGTGTACATGCTATGTGCGCGCCTCTACTACAACACGTGCGCGCCTCTACTACGACACGTGCCCTTCCTTACACGGCCACGGTTCAGCGCTGCAGCCTGCAGACAAATCGATCGTATGTACATACACATTCGCGGCCAGAATGACAATGCTATGTACGCTTTGACCAGGTGGGTCCCGACTGTCAGGCACATCTTTGCGTGCGAAGATGTAGCTGGTGGCTCCCAGCAATCAGCGGGGCGAATCATTTTTTTGCCCGTAATATGGACGCACTTCCTTGCGCGCGAAGATGTAGCTGGTGGGTCCCAGCAGTGAGGGGGAATTTTTTTTCTCATGAAATACGGTGGCCCGTCCGGTGGGTCCCTGCTGTCAGGTGGAGGAATAATTATTTTGCGCGTAATAAGGAGGCACTTCCTTGCTGCGGCCGTGAACCCAGCTGTCAGCCTCTCCACGTACAGTACTCTTCCAATGGAAGCCATTCGTTGACCACATTGACCACACCGTGCCAAGAGCACTAAGGCGGTGGATGACGGCGAGGCCTAGGAAGGGGATGACGCGCAGCCGGGGAAGACGCGGCAGTGGATGCCCACGCGGAGAGGAGTACGAGGATTCACTCGTTCGGCTGCGATGTGAGGCTGCCGTCGCCGTAGAGCTTGGCTAGCGGTGGGAGTAGTAGGGGCGGTGAGGCCTCCGCGGCAGCACAGCCGGCCACGGGAGGCAGGAACAGGCGGCACGACCGGTGCTGCTTTGGGTGGCTGGAGCAAGAAGACCAGACATTGAAGAAGCACTAAGGCCGTTGGATGGACATCGTACGGTCACTAGAGCTAGAATCGTTCATATTGACTAAGTTGACAAAGCCCTCCATCCCCGTCAACTTAGTAGGCCCACATGTCAGCCTCCCACTATGCTGGGTCCCAGCTAGCAGGGGGAGTATTCATTTTTTTGTGCGTAATAAGGAGGCACTTCCTTGCGTGCGAAGATATAGCTGGTGGGTCCGACCTGTCAGCGGGGGAAACGTTTTTTACGCGAAATACAGAGGCCCTTCCGGTAGGTCCCAGATGTCAGGTGGAGGAATCATTATTTTGCGCGTAATAAGGATGCATTTCCTTGTGTGCGGCCATGGACCCAGCTGTCAGCCTCTCCACGTACAGTCCACGTCCGATGGATGTCGTTCGTTGATCACGTTGACCACGGCGCGCCGAGAGCACCAGGGCGGTGCACGACGGCGAGGCCTAGGAAGGGAACGAGACGGAGCCGGGGAAGACTCGGCAGTGGTTGCCCACGCGGTGGGGAGTACGAGGGTTTACTGGTCCGGCTGTCGTCGCCGGAAAATAACAGGAGGTGTGGGTGCATAGAGGAATGGCCTGGCCAGCATTGGAGAAGGGTGAGGCGGTGCGGCCTGTGCGATAGCACAGCCGGCCACGGAAGGCGGGAGCAAGCAGTCCCACCGGCGCTGGTTTGGGCGGCTGGAGCAAGAAGGTCAGATATTGAAGAAGCAGCACGGCCATTGGATTAACATCCAATGGTCACTGCTGCTAGAATCGTTTGTGGACTAAGTTGACAAAGCCTTTCGTACACGTCAACCTAGAAGACCCACAAGTCAGCCTCCAAATCTGTCCCAAATAGCATACAACCCGAAATTTCTAGCCAGATTCAAATTAATTTAAAAACTAAACATACTTAGTTTAAATCCAATGAAATTTTACCCGCACAAAAATAATGAAATTTAAAATCAAAATCCGAAAGAAAAAAGTATTTTGGAACTAATTGACTGTTTGTTGTATTTTTTCATTTTACAGCCCATTAAATATTACTTATAGCCCATTTTCTGGGCAAAATGCATCCCTCCTTGTCTTGAAAGATTTCCGGCCCAGTAGGGCATAGAAAAAGCAAGTAGGCCTATGTTGGTTATTCTACAAAAAACAAAATAGCTGGGCTAGCCATTTTCAGAAAGGAAAAAAAACTGGGCTGGTCATGTGCTAGACGGGCCACAGCTCCCGAACAACGCATTTGACACCCTTCTCCGTCCTGAAAAAACAAAATTACTACGCGCGCTGCTGGGTCCCTACTGTCATCCTCACCACGTACAGTCATCTCCTTATTCCTCTTGGTTGTTGACCACGTTGACAACACCGGAGGGCGGCGCCGCGGCAAGCGAACCAAGCCGGAGGATGATGGTGAGGCCTCGGACGGGAACGAACAGGAGCCAGGGAAGATGCACAGAGTTTTAGGGTGCAATGTGGCCACGATGCATGCGCGGCACCACAACCAGCCGTGGGAGGCGGGAGCAAGCGGTCCCGCCGGTACTGGTTTGGCTTTGGCGGCTGGAGGAAATGTGAAGAAACACGGCAGACGTTGAATGTCAATCCAATGGTCAAGGTTGGCACAATCGTTTGTTGACTAAGCTGACACCAAGTAGCATACTTTTTTATATATAGGAAGAAAAGAAAATCTGGGCTCGTTCGCCTGATAACATTCCCGAAACTATGACCGTTCGATCTTGCGTCGCAACTAAAACTGCGAGGAAAATGCGTTCGTCTGCCGTCTTCCTCCCAGGGAACGTTCACCACATAAGTGACTAGCACCCTTCGTTTTCAACCGAGAGGTCTTGGGTTCGAGTCCCAGGAACTCTCAATTTTGTCCTCCTTCCTTCCTCGCAAAAAAAGAAAGAAAATCAAAAACTTGAGAAGACGTATAGAACAAGCTAGTGTGCCAGTAAAGAGACGTTGTCGAGTTTTAGAAAAAAAGAGAGACGTGCTCCTGTAGCTGGTTCGAATTCAAACCTAGACTATGAATATATATATGGTCCTATGCTACTCTGCATGTAATGAAACTGACATATCCAACGTTCGCTTCTCCTCTTCTCTACTTACTCTGCCTAGCATCACAAGCTCTGGCCGCACCAACCATGTCCGCTGGTTGCTCGTCCACCTGCTCTTCTGCAGGCAACAACCAGATATGCGCCAAGTCGCCACCCGTACCATCGTCTGTGGGTCTCATCACACCCCCGCCGGCACACGCACCGCAGCCGGTTGCTCATCGCAACCCGCTGCCGTTGGTGTGGTGCCACTGCTGCAAATCACGCAGAGTCATCTGTCGTGTCTCAACCACAAACCTCAACCTTGGCCGAGTCTTCTACAAATGTCCGAATCATGGGGTAATAATATGTTTAATTGTTGTTCTGCTGCTTTCAGTTGCTGATTTTTTTAATAGGTTGGTTGATGATCTTCCAATTTGATTCGTGCAGAAAAGGGAAGATTCGTGTGATTTGTATTTCTCGGAAGTTGTTGATGTGGGGGAACGCAACTATGCTGATTATTTGGTTAGCCGAGGAATCCCAATACCAGCAGGTTGGGGTGTTGGACAAGTAACTGAAGGAACAACAGAAGAGGAAGATGGAGAGCAGAAGGTTAAAGATGCAGTTCCTCCGATCATGGCCAAGCAACAACTGTTGAACGACCTTGACAGCAACGAGGAGATGAAAGAACTTGTGAAGATAATGGGCAAAATCGATGTGCTCTGTAGGATGATTGTCTCTTTATTTGCAGCGCATGTAGCACTCGTGATGTATTCAATGGCTGTGACATGAGCACTTTGCTGAAACTAGTAATGAATGAAACCTGTGTAGTAGGCTGGGCGTAGTGTTGTGAACATCTAATGATTTATATTAACAGAAATCGGGGGGTATCCCCTTTTGCTCATAAATAAATAAATAGCATAGGCCCTTTTGGTGATAAATAAATAAATTAGCAGAGGCCCTGTCGGTTCAGCTTTGTTCCTATTCGAAGACGTCGAGCAAATTGCAGTCCAACAGCAAACTATGTCATCAAATTCAAGTTTCACAGCCAAATATGAGTACAACTAAACAACAATGTCATCATGTTTTAGTCATCATACAATCACCAAACACAAATGAACATACATAACAAGTGATGTTCTCATAGAAAAATACTAAACATCACGTTCATCAGGCTTCAGTTGTCATAGCAAACACAATTTCACATAGTAGATAAAAAATATCTTCTGACAGGCAAATACGACAAAAGCAATCTAATCATCATCCGCAGCAGCAGCGACAACATCTTCGCCATGTGTATCAGTCTGAATCATAATTCCCCAGAGTGTCATCTACTTCTTCATCCTCAATGTCCTTGAACGTTGGCTGCTTCTTGATCAACTCTTGTATGTCCACAGCACGACAGGCAATCTTTTCGCCAGCGTCATTGACGTGATGGTTCTCAAAGATATTAGGAACATCTGTGGAATCTTGTACATTAGGAGCAGTGTAAGCATCATCTTGTTGTGCAACTTCATTAAACGAATTCCTCTGCTCAAACCTTTGCAATACTCTCCAGTCATTGCTATGTGCAAATGTGTCTTCCAAGAAAAATATCTGTGTTGCTTGATTTGCGAAAATAAAAGGCTCGTTGGTCTGGTACACCGCCTTGACATTGATGGATTTGAAATAATCATCATCTCTGGGTTTTGCGATCCTGGAAAATAGGTTATACCAACGACAGCACAACAAAACCACACACCGATGAACCTTGAAACTGGAGATATACTGCAACTGAACAATGTATGTGTTGTTAGCATACATTTCAGTTGTCTCTTTGTCGTACGTATCCATGCTCATGATGGCACTGTTTTGTGTCTTCTTGCCTTTGTCGCGTGCAAGGGTGTTGTAGCGCACATCTCCAACAACGCAAGATTCATAATGTCTTACCCGAGTATCAGGACCCATTGCTAGTGCGTAAAGGGCATCATCAACTGCCTGCCCATCCTCCCGCGTCTTCTTAACCTATGGTTAGAAAATAGACAAGCTGATCATCTTATGTACTCTAAAAAAACTGACAGTGCAATTCAAAAGCTTACATGGCTCTTGAACCATTTCGCAAATCCTGCCATAACCAGTTTGTCAATGTTTCTTGGATTTTGCGGCAGTAACTCCTTTTTGTAGATGCTGCACAACATAGTGATCGCGTCAAACATCTAAATATATAAGAATGTGTTGCAAGTTTAGTAGATTACAATGTATAAGCTGCAGTACTTAGCACTTACTTGATATAAGGTAGTATCTCAGGACAGTTATTCAACACATACCAAACCATTTTGTCCAAATCTTTAGATTTGTCCTCCTGTCGACTCTTCCCTGTAACTCGAACAGAATAATCAAAAACATTGAGCCCGGGATTGTCTTCAGCCACCTCTTTGCTAAGCTGATCAGCTGTTTCAATGTATTTTGAGCAGAATGTCAATGCTTCCATAGCAATGTAGGCCTCTGCAATGGAACCCTCAGGTCTAGCTCTGTTCCTAACATAGCCCTTGAAAGTGCCTAGCCGCCTTTCAATAGGGTACATCCAGCCATACTGTACTGGACCTCTAAGTAGTGCCTCATCAGGTAGATGAACAGCCAAATGCACCATCACATCAAAGAAGGCTGGAGGATATATCTTCCCAAGGTCTCATAGGATAGTTGGTATCTTTTCTCTAAGATGCTCCAAAGCATCTACCCTGATATTTCTACTGCAGAGTTCCCTGAAGAATTGTCCCAACTCTGCAACTTCTCTGTATAAATCAGGGCGGCCCAATCCTCTAAGGATAACAGGTAAAACCCTTTGAAGTAGGACGTGGCAATCATGTGTTTTCAACCCTTGTACCTTGTTTCCATCTGCACTGACTCTCCTTTCAGGGTTGGAAGCAAATCCATGTGGGAATCTCACACGTGATAGGACCTCGCAGAATTCTTTTCTTTTTACCTTGTCCAAGACGTACACAGCTGGTGCCATATCCCATGGTTTACCTTCATCTTCCACCTGCTAATCCTTTCTGATACGCAGGTGTGCCAAATCAATCCTAGATTTTAAGGTATCTTTCGTCTTGCCTTTAATATTAAGAAGTGTGCCAATACTCCAAGTCCCACAAAGTGGACCTACGGGTAAACAATAATCTCTCTTCTGCCCTGCCAAGCTTCCTTTTCCCGCTACCATTACCAGGATGGTTTCCTGGTGTAATATGCCTGACATTCTCTAATTCCACTTGCAACTCATCAGCGGTGAGCCGCTTTGGCGCATCACGGTTTTCATGCTCTTTGCATTGAACACATGTCTTCGGTATTTTCTAGGACGCGGCTTGTCCTTGGCAAGGAAACAGCGGTGTCCAATGTAACAGATCTTGCTAAGTATTGCGTATGACAGCGGATTCCTGTCATAGCGAACACATGCATTGTAACCATGTGTCGTTCGCCCTGACATAGTGCCCAAAGCCGGATAATCATGGATGCACCAAATTATAACAGCACGCAGAAAGAAATCAGCTGGTGGGCTGCTATATAGGTCTCGAGTGAGAACACCCCTCCATAGCTGTTGAAGTTCCTCCACAAGAGGCTCCATGAATAAATCAAAATCCTTTCCAGGACTTTTTGGACCTGGGATGAGCAAGGCCATCATGTAATTTTATACTTTGGTGCAGACATTTGGAGGCATGTTGTAAGGGATAACAAGCACTGGCCACATGCTATATGTGGCGCTCTCGTGGCCAAATGGGTTAAATCCATCTGAAGCTAAGCCAAGTCTAATGTTTCTCGGGTCAGCAGCAAACTTTTTGTGTTTTTGATTGAAGCTTTTCCACTCACTACCATGTGATGGATGGCTCATTACATTCTGATCTCTGTACTCCTGGTTCCTAGAATGCCACAGTACATCCTCTCTTGTTTCAGCATCATGAAACAACCTCTGCAATCTTGGTGTAATTGGAAAATGTCTCAGAACATTATGAGGAATCCTCTTCACAACATTGCCATCTTTCCATCTTGATGATTTGCATTTCGGGCATTCACTTAAGTTGGCATAATCCTTCCGGAACAGAACACAATTATTCTTACAAACATGGATCATATCATATCCAATTCCAACTACACGAAGGAAATTCTTCATTTTACTGTAGGTGTGTGGTAGCTCAGATGCACCTGGGAAAGCTTTGCGGAAAGCAGCCAACATCGCATCGAATGATTTGTTGGTCATCCGCTCAGATGTCTTCACCTGAAGAAAGGTGACCATAGCTGAGAATACTGACAGCTTATTTCCTGGGGTGACAGCCATGTTGCATTGTTTCAACATGCGGGCCCATCATTTTTCTTCTACAGGTGAAAGTCCACGAAATGCACGAGCATTTCGTAGCATTGTTTCAATGTTGGTCAAACTCACTGGCTCCGCCACCACCACCTCCTCCTCCTCTTCCACCTGAGCATCAGGCAGATCAAGATGGTGATCTGCTGCTTCCACGTAGTCAGTAACATTGACGTTCACAGCTTCACCATGATGAACCCACCTAGTATATGTGACCGACATCCCATACAGGTGTAGATGATTTTGCACAGTTGACTGGGGTCTTGTAACTGAATTCATACAACTGCTACACGGGCAGAGCACATTTGATTTCAGACCACCGTACTCAGCTTTGATAAAGTTCATGAAGTTTTCAACCCCCTAGACATATGCAGCGGAGAATCTTCGAGCAGAAGTTATCCAAGTCCTGTCCATCTGTTAGACATACAAATTAGTTCTTCTACTAGATATTACAGGAAAAACATATATGCTTTTTTATGAAGTCCAGAAAAAAATACCTAGGTTGATGTCTAAAGCTATGGCAAGATATTTGGACGAGCAGATTTAAGTAACAAAATATATTTAAAGCTAATTCAGCAAACAGATTTGAGTGCTAAATTATGGCAGGCTGTTTCAGCAGTCAATGAGGCCGAGCACACAACCATCGAACTATCGAAGGCCATCGCAGCAACAAAGATCGAGTATAAAATGGTGTAGAGCTATTTCACTGAACAGATTGGCTACTAGACCATGGGAATCTACGTCACAATAAATATATGGATGGATATTTTAGCAACTAATCAGGCTTGGCATGCCATCTCAGCTAAGCAGACTGAGTGCAGAACAGGGCAAGGAAGCTTCTTAAGCAGAGCATATTGACTGTAAACTACTTCGGCAAAAAGTGAGATTAACAACGTCTATCAGCTAACATTCAGCGCTACACTGACATGCACGGGGCCTCAGTCTAGAATGCGCGTACCCTGGGAGAAGCTGACCTCCGTGCGTCTCCACATGAATGTCACCAGCGGTGGCGGTGCTGACCGCTGTGCGCCTGCACAAGAACGTCGCCAGTGGTGGCGGCACGGATCGAGGACGACAGTCTACGATGGCGTACTGTGGGAGCGAGAGGATCGCCGTGCTCCCCTCGATGAAGCGCGGCGCCGACGTATCGGCGCGGCGGGGAGGGTGGCTTTGGCGGAGCGAATGGAGTGGAGGGGGCGGGGGGAGGGGGGTTTGGGGAATATTACTGGCTAGTTGGCCGAAGGGCGGTTGAATTTGCGATTTAGGGGGCAATTTTTGGGGAGGGGGGTGGATTTTCACGCGGTGGGCGGGGGAGTTTGGCGCATGGTCGGTTTCTCCAAGTGCAGCCCCATGTGTCAGTGAAGAGGCAAACCGAAACGCGTTCCATTTGCGTGAGCCGTGTGCAGGACCGAACGTGTGTGGGGTGCAATGCGACCGCGACAGGGGTGCTGTGAGTGTACCGCCTTTTTTCCTTTCAAACTATGTGCTTCGCCCCCTAAAAAACTTGGTGCTTCACGCGATCCATCGATACTACTACTAGTAATCCGGTAATCCCGACTAAAATGGCGCGACGGGTCTGTTCCCGTGCGATATGCTGGGAGGTTGACTTAGTTGGGTTTTTTTGGACGAGTAATGTTACACCTACGTAATCCCAGTTACGTAATTTACTTCGCATGTTAGCTTTGTCCCGGTACAATAAAAAGGAGAGTTGGTGATGATGGTGTGCCTGCCATCCTGCAATATAGGCGGTCCGATCTATATTTAACGGATAGGAAGGGAACTATGATAATTTACCCGCACTCCTCTCCACATTTGCAGATAAGGCCTTCCCTCGTTCATCCTTTTCTCCCACAAGATCTTAATGTTCTGTGCAATGCACGGGCATCTTGATGTTCCGTGCAACGCACGGGCATCTTGCTAGTACTCCTACAATATACTATATTATTGTGAAAGTTCATATACACCGGCCGGGATTAATGCAAACACGATAGATTTTCATTACATTTCGGACTTTTATAGGACAGAAAAATAAAAGAAACCCGACCCTAAACCTATTCTGTGGCGGCGACCGACGTCCTCCATCTACGATCTCCATGTACGGGGGCGGGGTTTAAGACGAAGGTGCGGTGTCCGGCGAGGAAGAATAGAACACGGGAGATGGACCGGCCAGTTGGCACACCATTCCCTGCCGCCTCCCATGCCCTACTTATCCTCGGAGGTGTCCCCGACCTCGGCGGTGCCGGATGTTGGATGGCGGCAAGTAGGATGCGTGGCTGGCGGTGCTCTCATCGTCGGCCGCCATCGTGGCCACCGCTTGTGCGGTCGCGCCCGCATCTGGCTACGCCGCTATTGCATTGCGAGCGGCGACTTGAGCGAGGGCAGCGACCTCGAGCTTCATCCCCGAAGACAAAACTCTCCGCAGAGTGTTCGCGCTCGCAGTCATGGCGGATGTGGTGCCAGGTAGCAGGATGATGCGCTATGGTGTGGACGTTAGCTGGGCATTGCCGCTTTAAGTAGCGCATTCCGGTGAGGCCAAAGCGTCCGGGCACATCATTAAGTCGCCGGAGTTTTTTCCTCGGGCACCGAGCCTCTTAACGACGGCATACGGACGGACGACATGAATGCGGGCAGCCGGCGCCGGCTGGGAACGCACCGCGCGACGGTGCAAGGGACGAGGGTTTTTGGTGTGCCAGGGTAGTCAGCTGCGGTCATGGCAACGTTGGAGATGCCCTTTGCTCACATGCGACCCCACATGTCATTGGAAAAGCAAGACAACCCGGCATGGTCTCAGGTCCTGGGGATGCAGTTGGCCGCGCTACACCACTCCGCGGACGCGTCGCGGCGCGCGCGTACTTCGGCGCCCCGTGCATCCTCGACGAGCCGGGTGCTGATCCGCTGGTCGTGTCACAGTGCGAACGCCACCCTCGGTACACTGAACCCGACCGTGTCCAACGACGATGAGCGTGTCGCTCACCGTGGTCGTCCTGTCCAGAGGCGGTGCTGGAGCTGCGCCACGTTGTTGGCCCCCACGACCCACTGAACAGTTGCCGGTGGCGAGGAGGTCATGGGCCAGCTCCTCCATTGGACTAGTCTGCGCCACGTCGTCCCGACAGGTGTGCCCCACATGTTGGTTTCCCTGTTTTCCTGGCCATATTCGAGCGTCAGTGCTCCGCGTTGTGCATTAGGCGCAGAACATGTGGTTTTTGTGCCCTGGTTCAAATGTGCTACAATACTAAGTTGTTACCCTAGCCCCAAGTGTGGTGGTTTTGGGTACGGTACCACCCTTTTCCTTTTCAAGTAGTGAAGCGTAACACTTGATTAAGTAGCCGGATGGTGTGCTAAATGTAGGTGTCCGACTGTTTGAAAGAATAATTGAGGTGTGCCCGGTCCGTGCCCGCATTTAGGGGTCCAACTTACCAGGTTCCAGTAGTAGTAACTATACTAGTCCCTGCGTACTCCCTCTATTTTTATTTACTCCGCGTTTTAGCTTTGCTCAAAGTCAAACTTTATAAACTTTGACAAAGTTCATAGATAGAAATAATAACATATACAATAACAAATTAATACCATTAGATTCATTATTGAACATACTTTCATATCATGTATATTTGCTATTGTAAATGTTCATATTTCTACTCTTACTAGCAAGATGCCCGTGCGTTGCACGTAACATCAAGATGCATTTGTATGACTAGTTTATCTTGTGAGAGAAAAGGATGAACGAGGTAAGGCCTTATTTGCAATTGTGGAGAGGTGTGTGGGTACCTTTTTGCAAAATTGCCATAGTTTCCTTCCTATCCGTCAGATATAAATCGTACGGCCTATATTGCAGGATGGCAGGCACACCATCATCACCAACTCTGTTTTTTATAAGGGTCCATCCAATTTATATCTCACGGATAGGAAGGAAACTGTGGCAATTTTGCAAAAAGATACCCACACCCGTCTCCACATTTGCAAATAAGGCCTTCCCTCATTCATCCTTTTCTCCCACAAGATAAACTACTCATACAAATGCATCTTGATGTTCCGTGCAACGCACGGGCATCTTGCGAGTGTACATAAAAAGCAGAGTTGGTGATGATGGTGTGCCTGCCATCTTGCAATATAGGCCGTCCGATCTATATCGAACGGATAGGAAGGAAACTATGACAATTTACTCGCACTCCTCTCCACATTTGCAGATAAGGCCTTCCCTCGTTCATCCTTTTCTCCCACAAGATCTTGATGTTTCGTGCAAGGCACAGGCATCTTGCTAGTTTTCTATAAACTTGGTCAAATTTTATGAAGTTTGACTTCAGTCAAACCTAATATGCAGAGTAAATAAAAACAGAGGGAGTATCTTACTCCGTGACCAAGACGGAAGGGAAAACGAGACAACTTATTGTTTATTTGAGCCGTTCAAGTATAATCTTGCGGCGTTGCTTATTTCTCATTCCTCTCCAACCCTCTTCTCCATCGATCATGCCGCCCTCCGGTCGAGTCCATCCTCCCGCATGCGTCATTTTAACATTCCGCCAAGTATCATTCGCATGTGGGCCTAGACCATGCTTGTATTTCCAATGTTGCAATTTGTCCGACATGCATACAAACAAACAGTTCGTTTAAAGTTTCACTTTGCCTCCACTACGTGTCGCTTCCCGTCTTAGTTTTGACATCCCATTCGGTTCATGCCCCGACACATCTCGATGAGATCGATTGATGTTGAGAGATCAATTGCGTGTCGTGCAAGGAGATAAAGGGTTGGTCTGTTTCTATGATAGAAATGACCCGCGGGGGGTGTCTGTGGGGATCAGAGGGAGTATACTAAACGTACATAAGCGAAACAAACGTGTTTTACCCACCCTAGTCCTCTTTCAATCAATCTCCGGACCCCGAGATGAAATCGAGAGAAAACGAGTGGGTGCATATGTGATACCTAAGGCAGATTCAAAATTTTGAACCGGTGATCATAGCATCCGCAAATCATATACAAAGGGTATTTAATGTTCGTTTCGCTTTTGAACGTACAATATACTCCCTCCGATCCTTTCTAGTTTACATATAAGTTTTATGTGTAGTCAAAGTATCTCTAGTTTGATCAAACTTACAGAAAAAAAGTATCAACATTCAACAATGCCCAATCAATATTGTTAGATTCATCCGTACTCCTAGATTTGTATTCAAACAGAGATGGTTTCCAATTTGTTTTCAACCACGTGAATGTGCTTGTTCTCGCGCATGCTCTTCCTACTAGGATTTCACCACGTATAGCCAGTCCAATAGTAACTTTTTTTAAGCTCCCTGTCCAATAGTACTAGTAACTGTTAGATATCAATGAACCCACTATTTTGGATTTCAAGGAATTTAATTATGATAATTGTTCTTTAATAGATTGTATTTCCTTGTTGCAATCCATGCTAAATTCTCCGCATGCTTATAGTCAAAATAAGGCTTTTACTAAACATATCGTTGATGCTTTAATGCAATCTTATGAAGAAAAACTTGAATTGGAAGTTTCTATCCCTAGAAAACTTTATGATGAGTGGAAACCTACTATTAAAATTAAAATTAAAGATCATGAATGTTATGCTTTGTGTGATTTGGGTGCTAGTGTTTCCATGATTCCAAAAACTTTGTGTGATTTGCTAGGTTTCAGTGAATTCGATGATTGTTATTTAAACTTGCACCTTGCGGATTCCACCATTAAGAAACCTATGGGAAGAATTAATGATGTTCTTATTGTTGCAAATAGGAATTATGTGCCCGTAGATTTCATTGATCTTGATATAGATTGCAATCCTTCATGTCCTATTATTCTTGGTAGACCTTTCCTTAGAACGATTGGTGCAATTATTGATATGAAGGAAGGGAATATTAGATTCCAATTTCCGTTAAGGAAAGGCATGGAACACTTTCCTAGAAAGAAAATCAAATTACCTTATGAATCTATTATGAGAGCCACTTATGGATTGCATGCCAAAGATGATAATACCTAGATCTATCCTTGCCTTTATGCCTAGCTAGGGGCGTTAAACGATAGCGCTTGTTGGGAGGCAACCCAATTTTATTTTAGTTTTTTGCTTTTTGGTTATGTTTAGGAATAAATAATCCATATAGATTCTGTTTAGATGTGGTTTTGTGTTTTAATTAGTGTTCGTGCCAAGTAGAACCTTTGGGAAGACTTGGGGAAAGTCTTTGCGATCTTGCTGTAAAAAACGGAAACTTTAGCGCTCACGAGGTTAGCAAATTTTTTTTACTGGAGAGTGATATTTAGTTGATTATTTTTGCAGATTATTAATAGATAAATTACTCACGTCCAGAAATTTATTTTAGAATTTTTGGAGCTCCAGAAGTTTGCGTTAGTTACAGATTACTACAGACTGTTCGGTTTTTGACAGATTCTGTTTTTCGTGTGTTGTTTGCTTATTTTGATGAATCTATGGCTAGCAATGGAGCTTATGAACCATAGAGAAGTTGGAATACAGTAGGTTTAACACCAATATAAATAAAGAATGAGTTTATCACAGTACCTTGAAGTGGTGTTTTGTTTTCTTTCGCTAACGGAGCTCACGAGATTTTCTGTTAAGTTTTGTGTTGTGAAGTTTTCAAGTTTTGGGTAAAGATTTGATGGATTATGGAACAAGGAGTGGCAAGAGCCTAAGCTTGGGGATGACCAAGGCACCCCAAGGTAAAATCGAAGGACAACCCGAAAAGCCTAAGCTTTGGGATGCCCCGGAAGGCATCCCCTCTTTTGTCTTCGTCCATCGGTAACTTTACTTGGAGCTATATTTTTATTCACCACATGATATGTGTTTTGCTTGGAGCGTCTTGTATGATTTGAGTCTTTGCTTGTTAGTTATCCACAATCATCCTTGCTGTACACACCTTTTGAGAGAGACACACATTATTCGAAATTTATTAGAATACTCTATGTGCTTCACTTATATCTTTTGAGTTAGACAATTTTGCTCTAGTGCTTCACTTATATCTTTTAGAGCACGGTGGTGGTTATATTTTATAGAAATAATTGATCTCTCATGATTCACTTATATTATTTTGAGAGTCCTTTAGAACAGCATGGTAATTTGCTTCGGTTATAAATTTAGTCCTAATATCATAGGCATCCAAGATAAAAACTTCCATATAAGTGCATTGAATACTAAGAGAAGTTTGATACTTGATAGTTGTTTTGAGATATGGAGATAGTGATATTAAAGTTGTGCTAGTTGAGTAATTGTGAATTTGAGAAATACTTGTGTTGAAGTTTGCAAGTCCCGTAGCATGCACGTATGGTAAACGTTATGTAAGAAATTTGATATATGAGGTATTCTTTCATTGTCATCCTTATGAGTGGCGGTCGGGCACGAGCGATGGCCTTTTCCTACCAATCTATCCCCCTAGGAGCATGCGCGTAGTGCTTGGTTTTTGATGACTTGTACATTTTTGCAATAAGTATGTGAGTTCTTTAGGACTAATGTTTAGTCCATGGATTATACGCACTCTCAATCTTCCATCATTGCTAGGCTCTTCCGTAGCGTGCATTGCCCTTTCTCACCTTGAGAGTTGGTGCAAACTTCGCCGGTGCATCCAAACCTCATGATACGATATGCTCTATCACACATAAACCTCCTTATATCTTCCTCAAAACAGCCACCATACCTACCTATTATGGCATTTCCATAGCCATTCCGAGATATATTGCCATGCAACTTTCCACCGTTCCGTTTATTATGACACGCTTTATCATTGTCATATTCCCTTGCATGATCATGTAGTTGACATCGTATTTGTGGCAAGGCCGCCATGCATATTATTCATACATGTCACTCTTGATTCATTGCCCTTCCCGGTACACCGCCGGAGGCATTCATATAGAGTCATACTTTGTTCTAGTATCGAGTTGTAATCATTGAGTTGTAAATAAATAGAAGTGTGATGATCATCATTAATAGAGCATTGTCCCAAAAAAAGAGAAAGGCCAAAAAAAGGCCCAAAAAAGAGGAAAAAAAAGAAAAAAAGGGACAATTCTACTATCCTTTTTCCACACTTGTGCTTCAAAGTAGCACCATGATCTTTATGATAGGGAGTCTCTTATTTTGTCACTTTCATATACTAGTGGGAATTTTTCATTATAGAACTTGGCTTGTATATTCCAACAATGGGCTTACTCAAATGCCCTAGGTCTTCGTGAGCAAGCAAGTTGGATGCACCCACTTAGTTTATTTTGTTGAGCTTTCATACATTTATAGCTCTAGTGCATCCGTTGCATGGCAATCCCTACTCCTTGCATTGACATCAATTGATGGGCATCTCCCTAGCCCGTTGATTAGCCGCATCAATGTGAGACTTTGTCCTTTTTATCTTCTCCACACAACCCCCATCATTATATTCTATTACACCCATAGTGCTATATCCATGGTTCATGCTCATGTATTGCGTGAAAGTTGAAAAAAGTTTGAGATTACTAAAGTATGAAACAATTTCTTGGCTTGTCATCGGGGTTGTGCAAGATGAGAGCATTCTTGTGTGACGAAAATGAAGCATGGCCAAACTATATGATTTTGTAGGGATAAGCTTTCTTTGGCTATGTTATTTTGAGAAGACATGATTGCTTTGTTAGTATGCTTGAAGTATTATTATTTTCATGTCAATATTAAACTTTTATCTTGAATCTTTCGGATCTGAACATTCATGCCACAATGAAGAAAATTACATTGAAGAATATGCTAAGTAGCATTCCACATCAAAAATTCTCTTTTTATCATTTACCTACTCGAGGACGAGCAGGAATTAAGCTTGGGGATGCTTGATACGTCTCCAACGTATCTATAATTTTTGCTTGCTCCATGCTATTATATATTCTGTTTTGGATGTTTAATGGGCTTTATTTTACACTTTTGTATTATTTTTGGGACTAACCTATTAACCCAAGGCCCAGTGCAAATTGTTGTTTTGTTTGCCTATTTCAGTGTTTCGCAGAAAAAGAATATCAAACGGAGTCCAAACGGAATGAAACCTTCGGGAGCGTGATTTTTGGAACAAACGTGATCCAGAGGACTTGGAGTGGACGTCAAGCAATCAACGAGGAGGCCACGAGGCAGGGGGCGCGCCTACCCCCCCTGGGCGCGCCCTCCACCCTCGTGGGCCCCTCGTGGCTCCACCGACCTACTTCTTCCTCCTATATATACCCACGTACCCCGAAACCATCGAGTAGCACCACAAAAACCTAATTCCACCGCCGCAACATTCTGTACCCGTGAGATCCCATCTTGGGGCCTTTTCCGGTGCTCTACCGGAGGGGGCATCGATCACGGAGGGCTTCTACATCAACACCATAGCCTCTCCGATGATGTGTGAGTAGTTTACCACAGACCTTCGGGTCCATAGTTAATAGCTAGATGGCTTCTTCTCTCTTTGGATCTCAATACAAAGTTCTCCTCGATCTTCTTGGAGATCTATTCAATGTAACTCTTTTTGCGGTGTGTTTGTCGAGATCCGATGAATTGTGGGTTTATGATCAAGATTATATATGAACAATATTTGAATCTTCTTTGAATTCTTTTATGTATGATTGGTTATCTTTGGAAGTCTCTTCGAATTATCAGTTTGGTTTGGCCTACTAGATTGATCTTTCTTGCCATGGGAGAAGTGCTTAGCTTTGGGTTCAATCATGCGGTGCTCGATCCCAGTGACAGTAGGGGAAACGACGTGTATTGTATTGTTTCCATCGAGGATAAAAAGATGGGGTTTATATCATATTGGTTGAGTTTATCCCTCTACATCATGTCATCTTACCTAATGCGTTACTCTGTTCTTATGAACTTAATACTCTAGATGCATGCTGGATAGCGGCCGGTGTGTGGAGTAATAGTAGTAGATGCAGGCAGGAGTCGGTCTACTTGTCACGGACGTGATGCCTATATACATGATCATGCCTAGATATTCTCATAATTATGCACTTTTCTATCAATTACTCGGCAGTAATTTGTTCACCCATCGTAATACTTATGCTATCTTGAGAGAAGCCACTAGTGAAACCTATGGTCCCCGTGTCTATTTTCCATCATATTAATCTTCCATCAACTAGCTATTTCTTTCGCCGTTTATTTTGAAATCTTTACTTTTAATCTTTGTCATAAAAATACCAAAAATATTATCTTATCATGTCTATCAGATCTCACTTTTGCAAGTGGTCGTGAAGGGATTGACAACTTGTCGGAGTAAATGGCCACGGGTAGCCTAACCGACTCCCCCTGGCTCTTTGAAAAATTATCAGGCCGATCGGGCCTTCAAGCATCCAAAAACACAGGGCCGCCTTCCCCCGGTCAGCTATCTCGCAGGCCGACTACCGGAAGGCGACCCGACCTCAAAAACCTTCCCGAAGATAACCATAAGATGGCCGACTCCCAGAAGCCGACCATGAGAAGACCGACTCCCAGAAGCCGGCCACAAGAAGACCGACTCCCTGAAGCCGGCCGCAAGAAGACCGACTCCCGGAAGCCGGCCAAGACTGCACCCACCAGGGCTGCACCCACATAACAGTGATGAGACGGGGCGTGGCCACAGTACAGCTTGCCACCCCCGAATCCCGGAGCACGCATGGCCACAGTGCGCCGTACGGGTCAGCCATCCCTTGTCCGGCGCGGCACTGTTGCCTTGCCACCCACGACATGCGCCAGTACGGCCCGCGGGCGGTGGGCCCCTTCAGCCAGAGAGACGCTCGATGGCGGCCAGGCCTCCCCTAGTCGGCCTGGGGCGTAGCCGGCTCCCAATAGCCGGCTACCTCCCTCCCTCGAAGTATGTGCATCATTAAGGGGACAAGATGAGGTAAGGCTACAGTGAGAGCCCGCCAGGCGGCGGCACTGTAGCCATGCTTACCTCGACAATGCCCTCGTCATCAGGGGTGAGGCAACAGCAACTAGCCACCGACAAGACCTCCGGGCGGTGGGGCCGGCCTGTCGGCCAAGAGGCCGGCAGCCGGCGGGACCCACCAGTCGGCGGGCCCCAAAGGCCGGCGGAGAAGCCGGTGAACACAGACACTGACGGCTGGGACCCGCGCCCAGCCGGATTACCATTGTATCCCTGGGCGGTAGACCTATATAAACCCCAGGGCACCCATGCAAAGGGTTGATCTCGGAGATAGTTTTACACACCACGTAGAAGGAAGAGAAGAGCTAGCCTTGCCCTTCTTCCCCCTCTAGCCAAACAGCTCAAGGAGCACTTGTAGCTACTTGTGTTGATCTAGTGATCATGCGGAGACCCTGCAGAGCAGGACTAGGGGTGTTATCTCCACGGAGAGCCCCGAACCTGGGTAAGATTCGCCGGCGTGCATGTCTTCGCCTTATCCCGTTTCCAGGCACCGGCGATGTCTTACTGGCTCCCACAATGATAAGCCACCCGTTGGCATATGTCGCACCTACCACCCGACATTTGGCGCCCACCGTGGGGCGGTACTACTACTATGCTACCACGCTGCTGCTGGTTTCGCAGTCCGGGCGGGACCATCTTCGCCATCACCGCCGCGGCGTCGCGCCGTCTCTCCGGTAGCTCTCGGGGGCTCGACTTCGACCCGCCCCCGGAGCGGCCGTGCGGGACGGCGCGTCCTCGTCATCGGCCTCGCCGCCTTCATCATCATCACCGTTGCAACGCCGATCGTCCGTCCGTGCACGCGCCGCGCGTGCGGTGCCTCGCTTCGATCGGCCGCATCCGTGCACGCGTCCTGCCGCATCGCTCGCGTCTGCTCCCCTCCGCATTGTGCCTTGCTCCGGCCGAAGCGCGCGTTTGCCACTCCATATCTCATCTATGCAAGCAAGCTAGATACAAGTCAAACCATGGTCAAACCATTAACCAAACACCACCTATGCATTAGTCAGACACTGGCCGGATACAAGAGGTGCACTACCCGCCCCTGCGTGCGAGCTCTCCCTCCTGAGCCCCTCAGCGTGTCGTGCCTCTGCTCCCCTCGCGTGCGTCCCCGCCCGCGTCGGCTGCCGCCGCGGTGGCCGGCTTCCGCTCCCGCCGCGGCCGCATCCCGCTCGTCCGGCTCGCCGCCACTACCGGGTCCGCGCCTGCAGCTCCCACGCCGGCTGGTCGGCTGGCCGGCTCCGGCCGCCTGCAGGCCCGGACGGCTCTCCCGCGCGCCTCGCGCCTCCGCCCCCGCCGTCTCCGAGTGGCCGCCCCGCGCAGGTCGGCTTCGTCACCCGGCTCCGCCTCGCCTCGCACCGGTCGGATCTTCTACCGCTGTCTAGCCGCGCCCGGCCGACTACGCGCCATCCGGTCGTGCCCGGCCTCCCCTTCACGCGCCCACGGCGTACCGGCTCCCGCGCGGGTTCCCGCACCCGGCCCCCAACCCGTCGTTCCAGTCGCCTGCCGGCTTCGGGCAGGCCGGCTGCTCGTTCCGGTCCGGCTCCCCCAGCACCTGCCGGCTCGCCGCCTACGCCCGCGGGGCCGGGTCCAGCTCCTTCCGCGCCGCACCGGATCCGGCTGCCCCTGTGCGCCCGCGGCTCCGCCCGGCCGCCTCGCTTCGCCCCAGGCCGGCTTCGACCGCGCCGCGCCGACTCCGCCCGCCAGTGCGTGTGCGGGCCAGCGTCCGCCCTGCCCGCGTGGCTGCGCGCCCCAGCCGCCCTGCCTCGCCTCAGCCCCCGTGCGGGCTGGCTCCGACCACGCCGCGCCGGCTGCGACCCTTTCCCGGCCTCCCGCGCCGACTGCCGGGTCGCGGTGCTTCGGCCGGCCGCCCCGCGCCGCCTTGGCCGGCTCCCGCCTCGCGCCGCCTTGGCCGACTCGCTGCTCCAGCCGACATCCACGCGCGCGGCCGGCTTGCCCCTCTAGCCGGCGTCCGCGTGCCCGTCCACCTCCCGCCTCGCGCCGACTGGCGCCCTCGCAGGGCCGGCTGCCCAAGAAGAGAAAGAAGAAACAGGGCCGGGTAGAAAAGTCAAAGGGCCAAGTGCCTAGAAAAAAAATGGAGGGAGTAGCCGGCTGGCAGAGAAAAGAAAAAGTCGACTGCTAAAAAAAGAAAAGAGAGAGAAAGAAGTCGGCTGGGACAAAGAGAAGAAAAGAAACACCCGTCCGGATGATTCGTCCGCCTGCTTCGCCACTCGGACGGTCAGTCGTGACCCGCGCTGTCGGCAGCGCCAAGCCGGCTGGTCCGCCTCCTGCTCCGACGGCACACCTAGCGGGTGTGCTGACGCGCCCCCGCGAAGAAAGAGAAGACAAAGTAGTTGCCGGAAGATCCGACCTGACTGCTCAGCAGTCGGCCCGAATCTCGGGGGCTACACCCAGTGGGTGCGCTGGCGCGCCCCCACAGAAGATTGCAAGAAACAAAAACAAGAGAAGAAAGAAGAAAAAGGGCACTGGCAGACGCCTCGCCGTCTGGCCGGCTGTGCCAAGCCGGCTCGGCCGCATTCCGCTCGCCGCCTGGCCGGTCAGGCCCGACCGGCTGGACCCTCCTCGAGCGCCTAGAGGCTCGAGGGCTACACCCAGCGGGTGCGGCGACGCGCTCCGCGAGCGCCGAGCCGCGCCGGCTGTCTTCGGCAAACTCCGCCTTGGCTACACGAAAACCAATGTGAGCTCCTCACCCGCATATTTTTGCACCACGCAAGCACGGATAACCCCGAGCGATGCTCGGGGGACTATCTCCGCATTTCATTACAGTTGCATCACTATTCGCCCCGACGCCAACCAGAGTTGGCCCGGGGGCTGACCGCTTGGCCTGAGACGTTTGTTCCCGCAGACGGCTTAGTAGCGTGCGCGGTACCAAAGGCCCACTCTTAGTCACAGACCGCAGAGCGGCTGTCCGGCTAGCAAGAGTGAATGTTGGAGGCCACCCACGCGAAAAACGTCCAGGAAGAAAAACGGTTCGGGCGACCCGGCCGTTTTCTTTATGAGTATCTACTCGGTTGAATTCGCTCCCAGAGTCTGAGTATTGTGCACTCCACTCCGCGGCCCACTCTCAGCCACAGACCGCAGAGCGGCTGTCCGGCAAGCGAGAGCACAAGCCAAAGAGTGGAGGGAATACGAAAAAGATTGAAGGGGGCTCGGACGAAACCGAGTCGGCACCCTCCGCATAAACTTGCAATGCTAAAAGCAATCATTTGATATATCTGCGTGGACTAACTTTGTCTTTTTGCATGATCATTTCCATGAACACCCGTCAAAAAACCTCCGCCCAACTTTGCCAAGTTGCCCGGAGGCTTGGGGGCTACTGTCGGAGTAATTGGCCACGGATACCCCGAAGACGGCGAGACAATAATTCAAGACATCGGGGCTAGCAAAGCCCCTCAGTCCGACTGCCTGGCTGCTCCTGCCGCCTCCCCGTCCGGCTGCTCTGCCCGGCCGGCTGCCGACTGCGCCGACCAACCGGCCGCCGACTGCGCCAACCAGCCGGCTGCCGACTGCAGCCTGACCCGACACCGACAAGACACCGACATGACGGCCATGCCAGGGACAAGGAGGCATGCACATCACGTCCACACCATCATGGGCATGGTGCCCCATGCCCACTTGCCCCCCACGCCACTACCTAGCTTAGGTAGTAAGCTAGCTCACCTATATATATGCCACCCATCCATCCATCCACTCCAGGCTCACACGCACGCATGCATCCACGCCCACTCACGGTGGAGCTCTCTCATGCCCACTTGCTAGCTAGCTCATACACATATAGGAGACATATACAAAGTCAGATGCCTATGGCACTGACCAATGATACAGCTCTAGGAGCACTCTGTACCAGATATACTACAGATACTCAAACATGCAGGAGTAGGGGTATTATCTCTCCGGAGAGCCCCGAACCTGGGTAAACTAGTGCGTGCTACTCGCATACCCGCTCCCGGTCCTATCAGCAGCAGTCTTACCCTCACACAAAGCCCTTGTGGCATCTGTCGACTCGCAAGCCCCCCGTGAGAATACCACGACACAACCCCTTTATCGCGTTGGTTGCAAGGTTCTTATTTGTTTGTGTAGGTACAAGGGACTTGCGTGTGGCCTCCTACTAGATTGATACCTTGGTTCTCAAAAACTGAGGGAAATACTTATGCTACTTTGTTGCATCATCCTTTCCTTTTCAAGGGAAAAACCAACGCATGCTCAAGAGGTAGCATCTACCATTTCAGGCGGTTGGATGAATATGCTATGTCTCCTAACCCTTCTTCCTCACCTCTTCTTCTTCCCCAACAAACCACCGCACGGGCCGTACGGATCCACCCCAACATGCGGTTGGATAAACATAATGTATGAACGAAAATTATCTGTCAGCGGTAGCATGTGTCAGTGAGGGTGCGTTCCCTTGGTTGGGTTTGCGGCGTTCAGGAAAAGCGACTGTGTGAGGGTGCGGGGCGACCGCGGCGTGCAGGAGCGACTATGTGAGGGTGCGGTCCGACCGCAACAGCCGTGCGTAAGTGTACCTCCTTTTCAGTTTGAAAACTTTAGGCAAGCTTGGCAAAAATGTGTGACGAAGTATGGCAATTCAAGGCCTAGACCCAAACAGGATAAGTACGTACGTACTAGGAGTACTAGTGTTAAAAAAGAAAGGCAGGGTTTTCCTTTGTGGTATTAATCAATACAAATCCTCGTTTGACATGTCAATTAATGCATTTTTTTTCTCCAAAGCCCAAAGAGCTAATCAACTCACTCATCATCGCTTGATTAATGCAGCGCCATGCAAACAAACCTTCTCACTTCCGCATGCATGCAAGGGTATATTAATGTCCTTGGTTGCTAGTACGAGGCAAACCCCATCAATTTTTCCTTGATTAGTGTTAGTGGCCTTTTTGCAAATTGTAATTTTGATATACTGGCCTTGTACAAAAAAATGGAGGTAGTAACTATTTGACTTCCTTCCCCAGTGCGGTGACGTCGACGATATCTCGAACGTTGTGGTTTGGCGAAGTTTGTTCGACGGAGAACACCATTGAGGGAGACCACGATAAGTCGTTCGCAAGTGCCGCCTGTAAGCTGAGACAACCGCCTTATTTGCATTCAGGAAGTCCGTTGAACCAAAGGACGTGTAAATGTACTAGTACTACTAGTATACAATAGCTTCGTCCGTCCAGCTTAGTGCGGTGAGGTGGTTTCTTGAAGAAGACGATGGAGAAGGGGAGTCGGCGAAGAGTGAAATGATGGTTGCTTCGTCCGTGCTTTGTGATTTGACGCCTCACTGCTTTGTAATTTGTGATAGAAGGGACAGGGGAGTAGACTCTGTGCTCTATACTGTACATGCGTCCAAGCACGGGAGAAAGAGGAGAGACGTTGCATTTTTCTATTCCTTCAATAATCTATCAGGGAGCTTCGATTCCATCTTTTTGGCTTTGGCAGCACCGTCCACAATGGTTTCCATCGATGACAAAAGCTATTTTCACATTTGGCTACACATTGTGGATGCCCTTAACCGTACCACTTGGTTTTGCTCCTATGTGCTATCTATACAAATCTCAATTATATTGATCTAAAAAATTATAGAATCAATATTAGTAAAAAGGAGGTGATTTTGTCGCGTGGATGGCGGGGGAGGTTTCTTATTTTTAGAGGACGTTGGCCTGGCGGTTTGCTAACATGCGGTCCCATGTGTCAGTGCTTTACCAAGCCGATCCGCGTCCCACATGAGGCAGAACAACGACAGAACCAACACGTGGTTAACTTGAAGAAGATGAGGGAGAAGCGGATTCAGCAACGAGCGAAATGATGGTTGCTTCGTCCCTCCAACTTCTTTTTTTACTAGCATTATCATTACTTCGTCCCTCCAACTTAACTGCGGGAAAGGTGCAGCTTTGTGATTTGACGCCTCATTGCTCATTACTACGTCGGCACCATGACTGGGGTGTTTCACCCCTGCTGCTCTGCACTGTATTTCGGTATGGCACGTGGACCCGGTAGCTTGATGTCCCGCATGTCAGCGAAAGAGACTAGAAAATTTATGAAAGCGAGCGCTCCACTCTTACGACGGAGGAGTACACGACACGGCGGCCTAGTGAACTGTGACTTGTACTATATAGTACTATAGTTTTGTTGTTTCGCGCGATCCATCGATACAAACCCGATTAAACAGGAAAGGGCGGGATTTTTCCCGCGCGATAGATGATACTGGCCATACATTTCAAAGGGAATTTTAATGTATGCAAACTGAATAATTAAGTAACAATATGATATCTAGTAAAACTAAAAACACATATGATTTATTGTGTTAGAGTGTAGTAGTAGTGCTGTATTGCATAGTTGTTAGATGTAACATGCGAGAACGTGTAGAGATGTAGTTTTGGAGGGCCTACAAAGAGAAATCATAATACGGTCACCGAACTTCAGAATACGCTCATTACGGTCACTATATACGTTTTGCGGTGATTATACGGTCACTTGCTCATCGTTCAGCATCGGATTGCACTCTGTTGACCGGCCAAATAGTCTGTGTGGCACCATGTTGACTAGTTAAATTGACCACGTTCCTTGTGGGTCCCACCTGTCAGTTCGCATAGGAAAAAAGGTCAGATAAACACAAATTTACGCAGGCGCGACAAGACTCCAACCCGTGCGCGGGAATCACCTGGTTATGTATGTGTCTGTCAGGGCCTGATGTGTGCGCATGCACGTGTAGGTTGAGCACTTGAGCGTGAGAGTGTGTGTTTGTTGTGTGGTGTGTGCATGCATGCGTGCGTGTGTGCATGTGAGTGTTGCGTGCGTGCGTGGCTGCGTGTGTACGTGTGAGTGTTGCGTGCGTGTGTGGCTGCATGTGTTCGTGTGAGTGTTGCGTGCATGCAGTTCGTGTGCATGCGTGCGTGTGTGTATAATCACCACACCAGCTCTTGTGTGCTAAAACAGACGGCTCACCATACCAATACAAGGCCACCTTGTCCGTTGTGCCCGCGTACATGACTTCGAACCACCGTCCAATATTTTTTTGTCGTTTGTTTTCATTCTTACTAGCAAGATGCCCGTGCGTTGCACGTAACATCAAGATGCATTTGTATGACTAGTTTATCTTGTGAAAGCAAAGGATGAACGAGGGAAGGCCTTATTTGCAAATGTGGAGAGGTGTGTGGGTACCTTTTTGCAAAATTGCCATAGTTACCTTCCTATCAGTCAGATATAAATCGGACGGCCTATATTGCAGGATGGCAGGCACACCATCATCACCAACTCTGTTTTTTATAAGAGTGTAGTTATAAGAGTGTAGATGTAGATGTAGAGTAGATACAAGCCGACCGGTGGGCCCAATGGTAGTGAGATAATGTAATGCAACACTAGAGGTGCCACGTGGAGCATTTAACTGGTCAACTAGTCGTGTCTTGAGCAAATACAGAGCTGTACGGTGAGCCCATGACTGTATAATAACCACAAAACGTAAATGGTGACCGAAATGAGTGGATTCTGAAGTCCAATGTACGTATCGTGCTTTCGCTTCAAATACATTGATCGTCACTGTATATATCGCGAGAGAAAGATGAAACATGTGTGAATGTGCTGGGGGCTTACTTTTAGAGGACCTAGAGATAGTTTGTGTGCGTACGTGAAAGGGGCGTAGAGGGGGTGTATGCGATGGAGAGAGAGATGCTCTTCGTTTCTCTTTATTATGACTCACTTTATATATAGTATAAAAATATAAAAATTCACAGTGCGGAATAAATATCATTGTGGGCACCATCCAATGCAAATTAACGTTCATACTCCTCCATATAACTTTGTAATGTTGTATATATTTAGAAATTCTAAAAAAAATTGGCCACACTTTATTCAAAAGGAATGTTGTATGCGAAATAAACGTGAAGAGAGGGCCTTTTAGATCAATGGGCTACGTGATGTAACATGTGTGAATGTGTAGTTGATGTATTTGGCAGGGCCTAGAGAGGTATGTGTGTATATTACGTATTCGAGATAGGCATGGATAGAGGGGACGGCGGGGGGAGGGGGCGTGGGAGAGATAGCACGAGAATGAGAGAGGTCTAGAGAGAGAGACTAATATGATGTCACGGCGAAGATTCCTTTGAGTGTGTATATGCAAGGGGGGAGGGGATAGAGGCACGAGGAGAATTTTTTGTGTGTGGTGCCTGTGTTGGTATGTGTGGGTGTGAGAAGATAACGAGACCTGGGGGCAGAGGGTGTGTCACCGCGTGAGGTCCGATGGGTCGAGGTGAGGCCCTTGGTTCGGTTCCATCCTGCGCCACATTGTTCGGCCCGTGACACATTTAGGGAGACCCATGGATGACTAGTCGTACAAGACAAAGATAGCAGAATTGTGAAGGACTCTGTGTCCACTGACAAAGCAAGCTAGGATTTGTAACCCTAGGTTCTCGGACTAAGGTATACCCTCATCTCTGATATTACTATTCATCCAACCTAACTTTAAGGGGCATCCTACAGAATGCTCTGCTAGAATCATACTCGTCGATTAGGAAGAGAGGTGTGAGACAATGCGTGAGAGACAGGCCTAAAGATAATGTCCGTACAGGAGACACGTAGGCAGGTCTATGTCTATAGAAAGGGTCGATGGGGATTATGCGTGTGTATGCTTGTGAGAGGAAGAGTGGTTATGATAAAGGTTAGTGAAAACAGTCATAAATGGTTATGAGAGGGAGGGAGGGTTATATCGAGAGCATGTCTGCGAGAAAGACACCTCGGGAGAGAGTGTGTGAGCATGTGTGAGAGACCACCGATCGAGAGTGAAACTACACGTAAAAGACTGATGTACACATTGATTAAAGATATAAATTGTATCCAAATATTAGGATGGGATCATGATATTTGCAATTCGCGTAAGGAACGGTCACTGATCCATCAGACATCTAGATTCTATCGAATTTGAGCATGCACTACAAAAAAAAGACACATCCGTGACATTTTGGGCCGAACGAATTTTTTTCTGTCATACTTATGACACTTCTATGACGATAATTGTGACAAAACCCGGTATCATCATAGATGTGGTGGGGTCCTACTTCTATGACAAAAAATCATGACAGAAAATGGGCTTTTCGTCCTGGGCGGGCCGGAGACGCAGCTGCATGACATTCTTTGGGCCGTCCATGATGGAAAAAACCATGGTAGAAGCGAGGGCGAGGAAAATATCGGGGTGTTCCCGGTTACGGTAGGTGGTCGGGGCCAAGCGATGCACGTTTCTCTCGTACACGCATGCGCGTGGGTGCGAGGCGTTGGGCTCTAACTAAACCCGAGCGAGGCGTTGGGCTCTAACTGAACCCGAGCGATTGCACTGTAGGCTACGCGTTACTGAACTCGAGCGATCGATCGATGGCTGTTAACTGAACCCGATCGAGCGATTCCTTCGCTACTGCTGCTAACTGAAGCCGATCGATGTTGCCTCTGGATGAACAGTGAGCATTGCTGGGCGGTTTGGATGAACAGTTCCCGGTGGGGGTGGATGAACAGGACCCCGTGGTGTTGCCTCTGGATGAACAGGACCCGGATCGATCGAGCCGGTTGGGGCTGGATGAACAGGAACCCGTGGAGGGCTGGATGAACAGGACCACCCCATGGAGGGCTGGATGAACAGTAGACGGTGGAGGGCTGGATGAACAGTATCCCATGGAGGGGTGGTTGAATAGGAGCCCGTGGAGAGGGCTAGTTGAACAGTAGCCGATGGAGTAGCGCGCGGTAGAGGCTGGATAAACAGGAGCCCATGGATGAAAAGTCGTAGGTGGAGGGCTGGAGGAGGTCGACGGTGGATGAACAATAGCCCGTGGAGGCTGGAGGGGGTCGACGGTGGAGATGAACAGTATCCCGTGGAGTCCCGTTTTGCGGTACGCGACACCCCTCCCGATGAACAGGACCCCCGTTTCGACCGTAGCGCTCCAACACAAGTCCGTTTCCTCCATTTTGCGGTACGCCATACCCCTCCCGAGCAACAAGACCCCCGTTTCGACCGTAGGAGGTCCGTTTCCTCCGTTTTGCGGTACGCTTGACCCCTCCCGATGAACAGGATCCCGTTTCGAATGTGGTCGGTCGAACACAAGGCCGTTTCCTCCGTTCTGTGGTACGCCAGGCCTCGTTTCCATCGGCTGTTCCATCCAAGCCGGTTGGCTCCCACGCGATCCGTTGCCTCTCGATAAACACGATGCATTCTGTTGCCTCCCCATGAGCACGACGACGACGCAGTTTCTCCGTTCCGACCCAGCCATGTACACGAGCCCTGGCCGTACGTACGCGCGAGTAGGCGTTCGAGACCCCGCCCATATGTACGTACGTGGTCGTATTTACTTTCTTGCACCCTGGCCGCTGTACGTACGTGTACATGCTACGTGCGCGCCTCTACTACGACACGTGCGCGCCTCTACATCGACCAGTATGTACATACACGTTCGCGACCAGAATGACAACGCTACGTACGCTTCGACCAGGTGGGTCCCGACTGTCAGGCACTTCCTTGCGTGCGAAGATGTAGCTGGTGGGTCCCAGCAGTCAGGGGGGCGAATCGTTTTTTTTTGCTCGGACGCACTTCCTTGCGTGCGAAGATGTAGCTGGTAGGTCCCACCAGTCAGGGGGGAAACGTATTTTCGCGAAATACGGTGGCCCGTCCGGTGGGTACCCGCTGTCAGGTGCCGGAATAATTATTTTCCGCGTAATAAGGAGGCACTTCCTTGCGGCTGTCGTGGACCCAGCTGTCAGCCTCTCCACGTACAGTACTCTTCCGATGGAAGTCGGTCGTTGACCACATTGACCACGCCGCGCCGAGAGCACCAAGGCGGTGGACGATGGCGAGGCCTAGGAAGGGGACGACGCGGAGCCAGGGAAGACGCGGCAGTGGATGCCCACGCGGAGAGGAGTACGAGGGTTCACTGGTTCCGCTGCGGTGTGAGGTTGCCGTTGCCGTAGAATAACAGGGGGTGTGGGTGAGTAGAGGGATGGCCTGGCCAGCGGTGGGAGTAGTAGGGGGCGGTGAGACCTCCGCGGCATCACAGCCGGCCACGGGAGGCAGGAGCATGCAACACGACCGGTGCTGCTTTGGGCGGCTGGAGCAAGAAGACCAGAGGTTGAAAAAGCACTACGACCGTTGGATAGACATTGTACGGTCACTGGAGCTAGAATCGTTCATATTGGCTAAGTTGACAAAGCACTCCATCCCTGTCAACTTAGTAGGCCGACAAGTCAGCCTCCCACCAAGGTGGGTCCCAACTAGCAGGGGGGGTATTCTTTTTTGTGCGTAATAAGGAGGAACTTCCGGTGGGTCTGAGCTGACAGCGGGGGGATTGTTTTTTCGCGAAATACGGTGGCTCGTCCGGTGGGTTCCAGCAGTCAGGGGGGAAACGTTTTTTTCGCCAAATACGGTGGCCCGTCCGGAGGATCCCTGCTGTCAGGTGGAGGAATAATTATTTTCCGCGTAATAAGGAGGCACTTCCTTGCGGCTGTCGTGGACCCAGCTGTCAGCCTCTTCACGACAGTACTTTTCCGATGGAAGTCGTTCCTTGACCTCGTTGACCATGCCGCGCCGAGAGCACCAGGGCGGTGGACGACAGCGAGGCCTAGGAATGGGACGACGCGGAGCCGGGGAAGACGCGGCAGTGGATGCCCACGCGGGGAGGAGTACGAGGGTTCACTGGTTCGGCTGCGATGCGAGGCTACCGTCGCCGCAGAAAAACAGGGGGTGTGGGTGAGTAGAGGGATGCCCTGGCCAGCAGTGGGAGTAGTAGGGGGCGGTGAGGCCTGCACGGGAGGCGGGAGCAGGCGGTCCCGCCGGCGCTGGATTTGGCGGCTGGAGCAAGAAGATCAGAGATTGAAGAAACACGACGGCCGTTGCATTGACATCCAACGGTTACGTCTGCTAGAATCATTTGTTGACGTATATAATAACTAAAAAATCTTGCATACGCTTCAACTTAATAGGCCCATAAGTCAGACCATTCCCTCTCTTTTTAATAATTTATATATAGCTCATTGCGACTTCTTATGCAATTTATTGCAGTCCATTTTTTTTTGTTGGCCAGGGCCAATTTCGCATATTTCTGTGGGTTCCAAACTATTTTTAATACCGAAATGTCGAGCCAGATTTAAAGTACTTTGAAGGTATATTTAAATTAGGTTAATGCCCAGTGAAATAGGAATAAGAAAATGTGAAAAAAATTCAGAAATTATAAAGTAATTGCCAATTTGTCATCTATTTTTATATTTACAACCCATTTCATATTACTTTCAAGATTTGCAGGCGTCTTGAAAGAGTTGCAGCCCATCAGGGCATAGAAAAATAAGTAGCCCTGGATTGGGTATTCTTCAGAAAAAATAATCTGGGCTCATTTTCACAAAGAAAAAATAGCTGGGCTAGTCACATGGTGAGCATAAAATATAAGCCACGGCTATACAGGCCACAACCCAGTTCAAACCCTGCTCCGTCTCAACAATAACAAAAAATACTGCTCGAGCAGCTACGTCCAAGGTGTCAGCCGATCTTTTGCTGTTCTGTTGGCTATTGACTATATACGCTCACAATGTCGTGGGTCCGAGATGTCAGGCAAACACTAGGAGGAAGCACTTTATTATTCCATATGCTGACATGGTGGGCTCGTACTGTCATCCTCTCCACGTACTTCTGCCGATTCCTGTTGTTTGTTGACCATGTTGACAACGCGAGAGGGCGGCGCCGCGGCGAGCGCACCAAAGCACGCGGAGGACGACGGCGAGGCCTCAGACGTCGGCGTTAACGATTTAGGAGACGGTGGGGCGGCGATGCGTGCGCTGAGGTGCAGCCAGCCGTGAGAGGCGGAAGCAGGCGGCCCCGCCGGCGCTGGTTTGGTTTTGGTGGCTGGAGGAAGACAGGACTAAAGAAACACGACAGACTATAAAAGCAACAGGAGTACTTAACAACCTTAACTGAAACCAGCAGGGGCACTTAACAACCATAGCTGAAAGAAGTATGAGTACTTATACAGGTTCAACCGTACAAAGCACGCCTCGAACAGTGCTACTTTGCCTACAGTTAACCAAGGGTGAGGCCGCCAAGCCCCAGGACAAGGCCCAGGTGCCACCCCGCGCATCCACAACCTTCTGAAAGCGGCTTCATCTCGCAATGTGGTCAATAAACAGGATATTCGCTTTAGAGCCATGGAAAAGCAGGAACATAATCTTCTGTCCTATTCTCCAAGATGGACGTGCCTTCATTATTTGAGACCACCCATGAATAAGTATCTTTTCACCTCCAAGGGGAATGGAGTAGGTCGACATAAACATCATGTTGTGAACAAGCGCAAGTCTGACCCAACCATGGTCAGGCATCTGTATAGGAACAATAGAACTGGGCAGTTTCTGTTTCAAGAAGATCACAGCTGTAAAACTGTGTATAAGCAATAGTTTATTAACAACATATATAACAGAAAACAGCTCGTACCATAAGTTTCTCGACACAGTTGGACCTGTTCAACGAGTGCAGCAGTGGCACACATATCCCACGTGGCCTTCCACCATTGAAACGCCCCACAAGGACCTCAAGACGATCAATAAAGTGTAGGAACTTGTGGATGTCGTCCTAGTCAACTTCAGTGCCATCAGTAACAGCCGAGTTGTTATAGAATAACAAACGAGCAGCCTGCTTAACTCTGAAAAAACCTACACGTGCCACCACTTATAAGAAAATATTAGTTAGAAGTAGCATCTTCATGAGAGATTCGTTGCTACTTCTAAAGTTATATTGTGATTAGTTAGACAGAATAGGTGGATTAAGAAGTAATCGAGGCACCAAGCAACAACCAGATACAAAACTAACATGGATGAACAATTGGAACGACGTCGGGGTGGAAGATCGCAGTGAAGATGAGACCAGGTTCTGCTATTTCCATCAACATACGTGCACCAACTTTCAGTCCGTAACACTTGAGAAAGTTTATCCAAGTTCGGCCATAAAAAAGCAACGATCTTCTTGGTTCATGAACCCAACTCGGAACTTATATCCATCGCTTGTCTTCACTGTGACCATTCAACTGGTGTATTCAGTTGAGTGCAGGTGTTCTGGCACAGCAAATAATGCACTGCAAGAAAAATAATATGAGAACACAATATATTCCCTATCCAAATCTAGAAATAACTTCCTCCTTCACACCAGTGTTGACCATCGTACTGGTAGTACCTTTTATCCAAATATAGCAATCCAAATTTCCAAATTAGTCGATAGCATGTTCAAAAAAACCCCACCCTCCCGGATAGAAAAGAGGATTCTAGGAACATACTGTGCGCGTTTTAAAATCCTGTGTTAGGATGAGAAGGAACAAGCGTGGCGTCTCGCCGAGGGCACAGAAACCTGTAGGGTCCTCGCACTTTGGACACTGCAAATGAAACACACTAGATTCAGTAGGAAGAAAAATGCATCAACGGCGGCGGCTGCCATCCTAGGATTACCCGCGACCAAGGGACTTGGATTTATCGGGGATGGATGAAGAATTCGTACTTGGTTCTCCATGAGAAAACCCTATGCAATTGCCGAGAGGGGGTTTTCTCTGAACAAGCAGACGAGGAAGAAGGGGATTCAGGCCCAGTGAAATATTGCCGCTTCGTCCGTCCAGCTTACTGCAAAAGCTGGAAAGGGGGGTTTGTGATTTGATGGCTCATTGGGCATTACTGCGGCGCTACGATCGGGGTGTGTCTACCGTGCAGTTGTGCACTCCAATTTGTGCATATGGCACGTGGACCCCGTTGCCGGATGCCCCACATATCAGCGAAAGGAAGTAGAAAGACGGGAGTAACTAGTTACACAAAAATATATTTTTGACAGAGAGATACTCCCTCTGTAAAGAAATATACAAATCTTTTATATCACAACTTTATACATAAGAAAAATCAAGGGGAATATATATAACATATAAAAAACTGAGTTGTTTTTAACACAGTATAGACGAGTTGGTGATGATGGTGTGCCTGCCATCCTGCAATATAGGCCATCCGATTTATATCTCACAGATAGGAAGGAAACTATGGCAATTTTGCAAAAAGGTACCCACACACCTCTCCACATTTGCAAATAAGGCCTTCCCTCGTTCATCATTTTCTCTCACAAGATAAAATACTCATACAAATGCATCTTGATGTTACATGCAACGCACGGGCATTATGGGGGTTCAGCTGAGAATATAATACTCAGACAGGCTCACGGTTCTGGACTTTGGGCCGCAGGCCCACCCTGCATGTTTGGGGGCCCATGTGTTCTACCTCAGCGCTTTTAATATTGCAAGCGATCCGTACGGCGCTGGTTTTAGATGCTGTCGTAAGGCGAATACACAAAATTGAATAAAGCACGGCAGCTGTTGGAATGGAATCGAACGACAGTTCCTAACCAGCAATGAGAGTTGCAATTCTATCAACGATATACCATGTGATAAATAATACTGTCGTATTACTTATACACACAGGACACTTGTTTCACCATGCCAGATTATTACATCAAAATCTCTCGCAGGATAGATCAGTTTGTACCAGCTCTCCTTGCCGAGAAACTTCGATTTTGAGATCATCCCCTACCGCAAGATATGATTTAGATTTGAACCTTGACCATCCTTTAGCATCAATCATCATGCGACCATCCTTTGTACTTACGGTATATTGAGCAGGTTCATTCACACCAAGGCTGCGCATGGTAAGAGAAACTTGGCCGCTGTCCCCCGGATTGTTGAACGACTCCCTCGTTGCTCTAGGGATTCTCTGTTTGCAAACAAGAAGACATACCCAAACAGTTAGATCAACACAGTGAATCATGCGAAACAACATGGAAAGAAAAAAGAACGAAACACTTGGGCGGCCAATGCTTACCAAGAAGGTGGACATGTCGGTTTTCTTAAGGACTTTGGTATATGAAGTGCGAACTGCAGCCCAGTCTGTTGCCGGTGCAACTGCTCGTTCGGTTGCCGCTGCACGGGCCGGAGCAGATGCAAGTGCAAGTGTTGGTGCAGGTGCCGAAGCCGCTGCTGCTGCCGGAGATGGTGCTCCTTGTAGAGCTGGTGCCAGTGTCGGAGAAGGTGCCGGTGTCGATGCCCGATCCTCCGGTAGATCAGCCTGATCCGCTGACGCGGTCGGTGCCCAATCCTTAGCTGGATCAGACTGAGCTGCTGCCGCTGTCAGTGCTAGAGCAACTGCTGGTGCTCGATCTGTTGCTGAAGGTGGTACCGATGTGCAAGACAGCGGCGATCGTGTCTGGTCTGCTATGATCAGCTTTCTAACTTGACAAGGCTTCGTGACCGTGATCCAGTTTTTTTCTTCATTTCTTTTAAACGCGAGAAGGGCTAATTGTGGCATTTTTGTTAAACCAAACTGCAATTCATCATAGGGATTCAGCTTGTACTCAGACAACAGACTGATCCAATTTTTCCAAGTAATATAAGTGATGGACAGTGCCTTCGTTACTGACACGACATAAGAAGTGAAACCTGCAAAAATAGCCATCGTAGAGCAAACCAAACAGTTTATTCTGTGATGAATGTCACATGCCAAATCCTGCATCGTAAAATTGCAGGAAAAGAAAGAAAACATGACATTAAGTCAATAAGATTTAGACAGTAAATCAATAAGATTTACTTGATGTGACACGAGTGAATCCTTACCAGGAAATCACTATGTTGAAGTACTAAACAGAAGATTGATCGTCCAACTACGGGTGGCATGCAGGGGCCCCGCCTACTCCCACAAGCAGGACAGTCCAAAGGTCGTGACAAATTGTATGGACCGAACATCCAAGGGACTGGAAATCCTGGTGGGTGCGATAAACCCTGCAATGCATACAGATATTGGAGTGTAACCATAATTGATAAACCGTCCTCACAAAAAAGATGATCTGGATACTTCAAAATATACAGACTGAATTGAGTGGACAGACATTAACATAGACCGTTCTCAGGACTGACCACACATCAAAAGCGGCAGTACTAATAAACAATACAGGGTTCACAAACACAAATCAAGTACTGAACAATAGTACTTACTACAGACAAGCAAAGTTGCACTAATTAAACTCTGCAGACTATTTCTTGCCACCGACCTACGGGATGAACCCCGCATAACTGACTAGGCCATGGACTTCGTGAGAGATGTCTACATGCACCATCACCATCTCTTCAACCTTGGAGAACCTAATAGAGTGGTCTTTCCACTCATAAATATGATCATGAAGACAGGCCGCATCAGATTTGTTGGGAAGCTTTACAAGAACCACACCCCTCATAATCGAAGGCACAGCCAGGAAATTGTTGTGGTCAAGTACAACCTCGAGAACACGCCTGACAACAATGCTACAGGAAAACACTAGTTCAGGACACCTGGCGACAAGGAGACAGCAGCTGGATAGTTTAGCAGTAGAACTCATCCTCAGGTCTTCCAGTTCACACGACATGACTTTGAGAACTTCATCTCCACCGCGGACCTGGTTCTAATTCAAACAGAAACCATATTTTATTACTACCTCCGTTCAGAAATATAAGATGATTTTCGATATTATACTCCATATATGACTACATATACGCAGAGAAATGAGTGAACAAAGACACTAGAACATGTCTTCAAAGGCATGAGAGCAGAGGGATTACTTGCAATACCCATAACACAAGTTACTGAGGCAAATATACCCTCTTCAAAGGTAGCATTGATGTTCATAAAGTACTCCCTCCGTCCCAAAATTCTTATCTTAGGTTTGTCTAGATACGGATGTATCAAGTCACATTTTAGTATTAGATACATCCGTATCTAGACAAATCTAAGACAAGAAATTTGGGACAGAGGGAGTAGTTGAAAGTAATCTATAAGAAATCAATGTCAACCTGTCGCATGTTTTGGTCAAAAGAGGAATTTAGAACCGTCATTTGGCACACAAAAATCACATCCAAGATCACCCAGAAAGTTGTACTCCTAGTACTAGTACTGCGTGTTAGATGAAAAAACTAGATCAAGATCGAGAAAAAGATCGTCCAGAAGAGATATTACGTGGACTTGCTTAATGAGGAATCCCGGAGAGGGGGGCTTGGACAGGGCGATAGCTTTGAGCTTGTGTGCGGTAGTCTCGGCGGGGTGCTTTCGCTTCTTCGTACCATGAGCCTCGACGGTTTTGGCCAGAGCCATAGACATCACTTCGGCCGGTGCTCCAGCGTCCATCAAGAAACTGTCAAATAGAAATAAAAGAAAAGAAACCATAATCACAAACCCAAAAGAAGAAAAGAGAGGGAGTTATAGGATCAGTCTCAGGGTTGCAAGACCGGGCCTTGGCCAGAACCAACACCATTGATGCGCTCACCTTTCCTTCTTTGGGAGAGAAGAACAATGGCAGAAGCAGGTCGGGGTTTTCTTGAAGAAATGAGGAACAAGATGAGGGAGAAGCGAGTTGGGTAGAGAGGAAGCTGAGAGAGAAGAGTGAAATGATGGTTGCTTCGTCCGTCCAACTTACTGCTGGAAAGGAGGGGGTTTTGTGATTTGACGGCTCATTGGGGTAGTCTACCGTCACTCTACTACGGAGTAATTCAGTGCATGGCTGGTGGACCCCGATGCTGGCTGTCCCACACGTCGGCGAAAGTGAGTAATTTAGTGCATGGCTGGAGGAGGATCCGCACGGTAGAGCGTGTCCACTGTTTTTCTGAAGAAAAAAATTATTACAACAAGCGTTTCCACTTACGACGGAGGAGTGCGAAACACGACAACCACTTGAACATACACAGTGCTCCTACTAATAGGCATGTGCAGTGGTTCATACGTCAGTACTACATAATCTTGTTGCTAGTGTAGTAAGATATGACGACAACAAATGATGTTGTGCGCATGTCAACTATATGAACAGTAATGTAGTAACATAGTACCGCTTTCTCGACTGTCCAGTCGAGAATGAACGGTGAGATCAATGTTAACAGAACTAGGTCTACAACGCACGGAGAGTACGGTGCTACAGTACTTCACGAAACATGAACCATATGAAGCACAAATAGTGTTAGGCAGGGTGTATGAAGGGTGCACGGGATGGGAGCAAAAGTTCCCTTCTCGACCCACTTTTGGGTGTTTGGCAGAGTGCATGAAGGGTGCATGAGTCCTCACTAGTAGGTTAACACAAATACACGAAGAGGAAACAACTATATGGAGATGAGAATGCAACCAAACACACCCACATGCTTTGTGCTACAATGACTGATCTGCACCGTCTGAGTTTGATCCAACGGTCATGTTGCGCCGAGACATGGACATGCCCATGCAGAGGGTGCCTAAACACCACCGAAGTCCCTCTGCTTCTCGAGGCGCACAACATTGGTGATGCAGGGGGAGAAACGGCTGAAAGGCAATGCAATCTACGGGAAGGCGGAGGGAGCCAGCCGAGGAGCGGGGAATCTTTTGGTTTTCACCATGGTAAAACACCAGTCGATGACTTCTCACATCAGGGAGCAGTGGGTTTTACAGGCGGAGTCATCATGACTAATTGCTACCGCGCCTGCTCCTGTCAATCAAAAAATTAAAAAATCCTGCCGCGCCTGCTCCCGTCAATCAAAAAATTAGAAATCCTGCCGCACTCAAACCCCAGAGCAACGCCGCGGTGGATATTTAAATTTACCTGCCGGCAAGTAGATAAAAAAAGGGGTGAAAAAACAAATGTGGCGGCGGCCTAGCTAATCGGTCGAACTAGCCCAACTAGCTAGCCAGCGTGCTTCACTGATGTACTCGGCGGGAAAAGTGGTCTTTCGTGATTTGATGACTCATTTACTTGCTTCGGCGAAAACGCGCGGTAGGGCGTCCCACGTTAAGAAGAATATATGCGTGCACCACCCGGGAGGACCCGGAAACCGCGCGGTAGGGTGTGCCATGTCTCGGCACGGAGGAAAAATGTGCGTGTAAAAATTTACTGTATCAGACGTAGTACCTATGGTTCGACCTCGGGACCCAGCCAGTCGGTCGAAAACACCCCACTAGCCACACGGCTTCATCATTCTAACATGGCACGGAGGATAGGTGTGGTTAGCTCCGTCTCGACCAGCCACAACGTCTCTTGCTCTAGACGATTCTTCTATTTTCCAAGCTTTTTTTATTTGTAATAACACCATGGCAAGCTAGCGCCGCTCTTCGTGTGTGCCCGTGCAAAGGTTAGACGATGGAGAGAAGAGAGAGATCGCAGACCTGGGACCCACCTGTAAGTGAGTCAACGGTCATGCATGTGTTGACGAGGCACTCCCTCTACTCTACTCAACGTAATACTGTCTAAAATCAAGTTATGGGACAAACCAACAACCGTTGTTGTTTCAGGCTATCGACTTGCGCTTTGTAGTCCAGGTTGCCAGTTCGAATCTCGTCTTTCAGATTTGTTAGTTTTAGGTCCAAATTTGATTAATGACAAGTGGGACCCCCATGTGTTGTTCCGATATTTCAGTGTAGGATGGTTTTTTTGAACAAACACTTTGCGCGGTTAGACAAGTAACGGCACAAGTTACACGTATTTTGCAAGTTTATGAACAAAAATGATAGCGGCATAGAATATCACATCCACCCCGCAGCTTAGATGATATGGTGATACGAGTTTTTACACCGTTGGAAGTGAGATCCAATGGCTTGGGAGTAGTCTTTGTAATTATGCGCAATTTCCAAACTCTCCAAAGGTGTTTTTGCAAATAAAACATTCAGGCCTCGTGTGCGCCGCTGCATCTTGGATCCAGCGGCTCCCCGTTGCTCATATTAGGTGCTCCCCGTAGCTTAATTACCCTCTACGGTGATATGAGCATCTAGGTCGTATGATCAGTGATCAGATGGCACATGCGTAGTGCTTGTACTTTCTGCACAATTCCCAAACTCTCTCAGTCGTATATTGCAAAAACATTCAAACCTCCTACTGTGGGCCGTTAGATCTCCGTGAACTCGTATCACCATAGAATCTACGGTGCGGGAGCACCTCATATTCTCCCGTGCGAGAAAACATAAGGTGCTCTCGCAGCTTGGATGTTACGGTGATACGCGCTTTGAGGTCGTTTGATCTGAGATCCAACGGCATCTGAGCAGTCTTTGTGCTTGTAAGCAGTTTCCGAACTCTTTGGGGGCTTTTTTGCAAAAAACCATTCGAACCACCGAGGAGGTGTTGGGTCACAAATCCAACGGCTCCGAAGAGCTTGTATCACCAAAGCATCTAAGGTGTGGTAGGATGACCCACAAGTATAGGGGATCTATCGTAGTCCTTTCGATAAGTAAGAGTGTCGAGCCCAACGAGGAGCAGAAGGAAATGATAAGCGGTTTTCAGCAAGGTATTCTCTGCAAGCACTGAAATTATCGGTAACAGATAGTTTTGTGATAAGGTAATTTGTAACGGGTAACAAGTAATGAAAGTAAATGAGGTGCAGCAAGATGGCCCAATCCTTTTTGTAGCAAAGGACAAGCCTGGACAAACTCTTATATAGAGAAAAGCGCTCCCGAGGACACATGGGAATTATCGTCAAGCTAGTTTTCATCATGCTCATATGATTCGCGTTCGTTACTTTGATAATTTGGTATGTCGGTGGACCGGTGCTTGGGTGCTGTCCTTTCTTGGACAAGCATCCCACTTATGATTAACCCCTATTGCAAGAATCTGCAACTACAAAAGAAGTATTAAGGTAAACCTAACCATAGCATGAAACATATGGATCCAAATCAGCCCCTTACGAAGCAACTCATAAACTAGGGTTTAAGCTTCTGTCACTCTAACAACCCATCATCTACTTATTACTTCCCAATGCCTTCCTCTAGGCCCAAATAATGGTGAAGTGTCATGTAGTCGACGTTCACATGACACCACTAGAGGAGAGACAACATACATCTCATCAAAATATCGAACAAATACCAAATTCACATGACTACTAATAGCAAGACTTCTCCCATGTCCTCAGGAACAAACGTAACTACTCACAAATCATATTCATGTTCATAATCAGAGGGGTATTAATATGCATAATGGATCTGAACATATGATCTTCCACCAATTAAACCAACTAGCATCAACTACAAGGAGTAATCAACACTACTAGCAACCCACAGGTACCAATCTGAGGCTTTGGGACAAAGATTGGATACAAGAGATGAACTATGGTTTGAGAGGAGATGGTGCTGGTGAAGATGTTGATGGAGATTGACCCCCTCCCGATGAGAGGATCGTTGGTGATGACGATGGCGATGATTTCCCCCTCCCGGAGGGAAGTTTCCCCGGCAGAACAGCTCCCCCGGAGCCCTAGATTGGTTCCGCCAAGGTTCCGCCTCGTGGCGGCGGAGTTTCTTCCCGAAAGCTTGCTTATGATTTTTTCCAAGGTAAATGACTTCATATAGCAGAAGATGGGCACCGGAGGCCTGCCAAGGGGCCCACGAGGCAGGGCGCGCCCAGGGGGTAGGGCGCGCCCCCACCCTCGTGGCCAAGGTGTGGGCCCCCTCTGGTGGATTCTTTCGCCAGTATTTTTTATTAATTCCAAAAATGACTTCCGTGAAGTTTCAGGACTTTTGGAGCTGTGCAGAATAGGTCTCGAATATTTGCTCCTTTTATAGCCCAGAATTCCAGCTGCCGGCATTCTCCCTCTTCATGTAAACCTTGTAAAATAAGAGAGAATAAACATAAGTATTGTGACATAACGTGTAATAACAGCCCATAATGCGATAAATATCGATATAAAAGCATGATGCAAAATGGACGTATCAACTCCCCCAAGCTTAGACATCGCTTGTCCTCCAGCGGAAGCCGATAACGATAAATATGTCCACATGTTTAGAGATAGAGGTGTCGATAAAATAAAATACGGACATGATGGCATCATGATCATTCTTATAACAGCAACATATATGGATATTGTCATATGATTTCTTATGCTCAAGTAATAATCTATTCACAATGTCAAGTATGAATCAGAAACTTCATTGAGAACCAACAACTATAATCTCAGTCATTGAAGCAACTGCAATTTATCATAATATCGGAAAGAGTCAATATAAGAGCTTTTCAGCAGGTCCACATACTCAACTATCATTTAGTCTTTCACAATTGCTAACACTCACGCAATACTTATGCGTATGGAGTTTTAATCGGACACAGAGAAAGATAGGGGCTTATAGTGTTGCCTCCCAACTTTTTACCTCAAGGGTAATGTCAACAATAATAGCGCATACTAACTTATATCCAATTGTATATATATATATATATATATATATATATATATATATATATATATATATATATATATCAGGATCTTTCCAACACAAGGTGCTTGCCAAAGGATAAAATGTAAAAAGGAAAGGTGAAGATCACCGTGACTCTTGCAGAAGGTAAAAGTAAAAGATAGGCCCTTCACAGAGGGAAGCAGAGGTTGTCATGCGCTTTCATGGTTGGATGCATGAAATCTTAATGCAAAAGAACGTCACTTTATATTGCCACTTGTGACATGGACCTTTATTATGCAGTCCGTCGCTTTTATTTCTTCCACATCACAAGATCGTATAAAGCTTATTTTCTCCACACTAATAAGTCATACATATTTAGAGAGCAATTTTTATTGCATGCACCGATGACAACTTACTTGAAGGATCTTACTCAATTCATAGGTAGGTAAGGTGGACTCTCATGGCAAAACTGGTTTTAAGGGTATTCGAAAGCACAAGTAGTATCTCTACTTGGTGCAAAGAACTTTGGCTAGCATGAGGGGGAAAGGCAAGCTCAACATGTTGGATGATCCATGACAATATACTTTATTTTGGATATAAGAAAACATAACCCATTACATTGTCTTCCTTGTCCAACATCAACTCTTTAGCATGTCATATTTTAATGAGTGCTCACAATCATAAAAGATGTCCAAGATAGTATATTTATATGTGAAAACCTCTCTTTCTTTATTACTTCCTATTAATTGCAACGATGACCAAAACTGGGTTTGTCAACTCGCAACAACTTTTATTCATCATACTCTTTATATGTGAAGTCATTACTCTCCATAAGATCAATATGATCTCTTTGTTTCTTTTTATTCTTTTCTTTTTCTTTAATTCCCTCAAGATCATTGCAAAATAGTCAAGCTCTTGACTCAACACTAATCTTTATTATATATAGCTCACGGACTCCATTACATAGAAGGATCATAAAGCAAAACTCAAAACTAAATCATACTAAAACTTTATTCTACTAGATCAAGATATTACCAAAAGGATCGAACTAAGAAAAACGGTAAAGATAGGAGTGTGATGGTGATACGATACCGGGGCACCTCCCCCAAGCTTGGCAGTTGCCAAGGGGAGTGCCCATAACCATGTGATTATATCCCTTTTGCCGAGGAGATGGAGTTGTTGATGATGTAGGCTTGTCGTCCCTCTTCCAAGGCATAGGCTCCCCATCATAGAAGGATGATCGAGTCTCCGGGATCCTTAAATCTGCAGCCAAACTCATCCTCTTGAATCTATATTCATACTCACAGTTTTTGTTTTACAGGTCATAGATCTGGGCTTGGAGGTGCTCGATTTTCTCGTGAAGCTTGAAGATGGCCTCCCCAATGTCCTTGGTGTCCAGCTTGTGGTTGTTGGTGAACTCCGTGATCATTATGTGATTGGATTCAAGTCCGCGCTCCACCAGCTCCTGACACTTGAAAACGTGTTGCTCCATTGCCTCGAGCCTTGTCTCCACGCTTCCGGTCCTCCTTGGTCCCTCAACATCGCGGATGTGAAGCATCCCCTCATGCATCTCAATGGCTTGAGGGTGTTGCAGCACCTCCACAAGGTAGGGGTTGATGACCTTCTCGAAGAACTTGTCCTTGGGGCACTTGGAGACGTCATGGTGATCTAGATCTGTCAAAAAAACAGCTCGAAACAAGAATAGAGGATAATTGCGTGATACAGTGGTCAAAACCTTCGGGAGATTATAGAATGAATTTTTACCAACCAAAAGAAGTATCGTGCAAGAAAACGGAGTTCGGAGGCACACGAGGTGCCCACGAGGCAGGGGGGCGCGCCCTCCACCCTCGTGGAAGCCTCGTGTCCTTCCCGGACTACTTCTTATTTTCCTATTTCCTTAAATATTCCAAAACGGAGAAAATTTGCCATTAGAACTGTTTTGGAGTCGGTTTACTTACCGTACCACATACCTATTCCTTTTCGGAGTCTGAAACATTCTGGAAAGTGTCCCTTATGTATTCCTCCAGGGTTACGGTTTCAATAATATTAGTTTCAACATTTATGGGATTACCTGAGATATAATGTTTGATTCTTTGACCGTTTACCACCTTCGGACTTGTGCCTTCAAAGTTGTTGATTTTTATGGCACCGGAACGGTAGACAACCTCGATAACGTAAGGACCTTCCCATTTAGAGAGAAGTTTCCCTGCATAAAATCTTAAACGAGAGTTGTATAGCAATACATAATCACCTACATTAAACTCACGCTTTTGTATCCTTTTGTCATGCCATCTTTTAACTTTTTCTTTAAACAATTTGGCATTCTCATAGGCCTGGGTTCTCCATTCATCAAGTGAGCTAATGTCAAAAAACCTCTTCTCATCGGCAAGTTTGAAATCATAATTGAGCTCTTTAATGGCCCAATATGCCTTATGTTCTAGTTCGAGAGGTAAGTGACATGCTTTTCCATAAACCATTTTATACGGAGACATACCCATAGGATTTTTATATGCAGTTCTATAAGCCCATAATGCATCACCAAGTTTCTTGGACCAATTCTTTCTAGATCTATTAATAGTCTTTTGCAAAATTAATTTGAGCTCCGTATTAGTCAATTCTACTTGACCACCAGACAGTGGGTGATATGGAGATGCAATTCTATGATTGACATCATACTTTGCAAGCATTTTACGAAAAGAACCATGAATAAAATGTGAACCACCATCAGTCATTAAATATCTAGGGACTCCAAACCTCGGAAAAATAACTTCTTTAAGCACCTTAATAGAGGTGTTATGATCAGCACTACTAGTTGGAATAGCTTCTACCCACTGAGTAACGTAATCAACAGCAACCAGAATATGTGTATGCCCATTAGAGGAAGGAAACAGTCCCATGTAATCAAAGCCCCAAACATCAAATGGTTCAATAACAAGTGAATAATTCATAGGCATTTCTTGACGTCTACTAATATTACCAATTCTTTGACATTTCATCACAATATAAGACAAACTTACGAGCATCTTTGAAGAGAGTAGGCCAATAAAAACCGGATTGCAATACCTTATGTGCAGTTCCATCTCCAGCGTGGTGTCCTCCATAGGCTTCGGAGTGACACTTGCGTAGGATCTGTTCCTGTTCATGCTCAGGTATACAACGTCTAATAACACCATCTACTCCTTCTTTATAAAGGTGTGGGTCATCCCAGAAGTAATGTCTTAAATCATAGAAAAACTTTTTCTTTTGCTGGTATGTGAAACTAGGTGGTATAAATTTAGCAACAATATAATTAGCATAATCAGCCTACCATGGAGCAGCACGAGAAGCATTTATGACAGCTAATTGTTCATCAGGAAAGCTATCATCAATAGGTAGTGGGTCATCAAGAACATTCTCTAACCTAGACAAGTTGTCTGCAACGGGGTTCTCAGCTCCCTTTCTATCAATAATATGCAAATCAAATTCTTGTAGCAGGAGAACCCATCTAATAAGTCTAGGTTTAGCATCTTTCTTTTCCATAAGGTATTTAATAGCAGCATGATCAGTGTGAATAGTTACTTTAGAATCAACAATATAAGGTCTGAACTTATCACAAGCAAAAACAACTGCTAAAAATTCTTTTTCGGTAATAGCATAATTTCTCTGGGCATTGTCTAGAGTTTTACTAGCATATTGAATAACATTCAATTTCTTATCAACTCTTTGCCCTAGAACAGCACCTACAGCATAATCGCTAGCATCACACATAATTTCAAAAGGTAAATTCCAATCAGGTGGCTGAACAATAGGTGCAGAAATCAAAGCTTTCTTAAGTATTTCAAATGCCTCTACACAATCATCATCAAAGACAAAAGGCATATCTTTTTGTAATAGATTAGTCAAAGGCCGAGACATTTTTGAGAAGTCCTTAATGAACCTCCTATAAAAACCGGCATGACCCAGAAAACTTCTTATACCTTTGATGTCCTTAGGACACGGCATCGTTTCAATAGCATCAACTTTAGCTTTGTCAACTTCAATGCCTCTTTCAGAAATTTTATGCCCCAAGACAATGCCTTCATTAACCATAAAGTGGCACTTCTCTCAATTCAAGACAAGGTTAGTTTCTTCACATCTCTGCAAAACTCGATCAAGGTTGCTCAAGCAATCATCAAAAGAGGATCCATAAACAGAGAAATCATCCATGAAAACCTCACAAATCTTTTCACAAAAGTCAGAGAATATAGCCATCATGCATCTTTGAAAGGTAGCAGGTGCATTACATAAACCAAAAGGCATACGTCTATAAGCGAAGGTACCAAAAGGGCAAGTAAAAGTGGTCTTTGCTTGATCATCAGCTGACACAGGTATTTGAGAGAAACCAGAGTAACCATCTAGAAAGCAAAAATGTGTATGTTTGGATAATCTTTCTAGCATTTGATCAACAAAGGGCAAAGGGTAATGATCTTTTTTAGTAGCTTTATTTAATTTGCGGAAATCAATTACCATCCTATCACCTGTAATAATTCTTTGTGGAATCAATTCATCTTTATCATTAGGAATGACAGTAATACGTCCCTTCTTAGGGACACAATGGACAGGACTTACCCATTGACTATCAGCAACGAGATAAATTATACCTGCCTCAAGAAGCTTTAATATTTCCTTTCTTACCACTTCTTTCATCTTAGGATTTAGCCGTCGTTGGTGATCAATAACTGGTTTGGCGTCTTTCTCCAAATTTATTTCGTGTTGACATAGAGTGGGATTAATGCCCTTAAGATCATCAAGAGTATATCCAATAGCAGCACGGTGCTTCTTTAGAGTTTTCAATAATTTCTCTTCTTCATGCTCTGAAAGGTTAGCACTAATAATAACAGGATATATCTTCTTTTCATCAAGATAAGCATATTTAAGAGTATCAGGTAATGGTTTAAGCTCAAACACGGGATCACCCTTGGGTGGAGGAGGATCCCCTAGGATTTCAACAGGCAAGTTGTGTTTCAGAATAGGTCCCTGTTTAAAGAATACTTCATCTATTTCCCTTCTTTCATTCATGAACATATCATTTTCATGGTCAAGCAAATATTGTTCTAAAGGATCACTAGGAGGCACGGCAATAAAAGCAAGACCAATAATTTCATCTTTACTAGGCAATTCCTCATCACGGGGTTGTCTACGAAATTTAGCAAAATTAAACTCATGAGACATATCACCCAAACCAATAGTAACAGTGTCCTTTTCACAGTCTATCCTAGCATTAACATTGTTCAAGAAGGGTCTACCAAATATAATGGGACAAAAGCTATCTTGTGGGGAACCAAGAATAAGAAAATCAGCAGGATATTTAACCTTCCCACACAAGACTTCAACATATCTAACAATCCCAATCGGTGAAATAGTATCTCTATTGGCAAGCTTAATGGTAAAATCGATATCTTCTATCTCAGCAGGTGCAATATCATGCATAATTTCTTTGTATAAAGAATGAGGTATTGCACTAGCACTAGCACCCATATCACACAAGCCATGATAACAATGATCTCCTATTTTAACAGAGATAACAGGCATGCCTACCACAGGTGTATGTTTATCTTTAGCACCAGGTTTAGCAATTCTAGCAGTTTCCTCACAGAAATAAATAACATGCCCATCGACATTATCAGCCAAGAGATCTTTAACCATAGAAATATTAGGTTCAACTTTAATTTGCTCAGGAGGTTTGTGTGTCCTAATATTACTTTTGTTGACTATAGTTGAAGCTTTAGCATGATCCTTTATTCTAACAGGGAAAGGTGGTTTCTCAACATAAGCAGTAGGAACAATAGGATCATTATAAGTGATAGTCTTTTCTTCAACCTTAATAGGTGCAACTACTTTTACTTCAATGGGAGGATTATATTTAAACCACTTCTCCTTAGGGATATGAACATGAGTAGCAAATGATTCACAGAAAGAAGCTACTATCTCAGAGTCAAGTCCATATTTGGTGCTAAATTCACGGAAAGCATCGGTATCCATAAAAGATTTAACACAATCAAACTTAGGTGTTATACCTGACTCCTTACCTTCGTCGAGGTCCCAATCTTCAGAGTTGCGTTTAATTATTTCCAATAAAGCCCATTTGAATTCAATAGTTTTCATCATAAAAGAGCCAGTACAAGAAGTATCGAGCATGGAGCGATTATTGAGAGAAAGCCGAGCATAAATTTTTCGAATAATCATTTCTCTTGAGAGCTCATAATTGGGGCATGAATATAACATTGACTTAAGCCTCCCCCAAGCTTGAGCGATGCTTTATCCTTCGCGAGGCAAAAAATTATATATATAATTATGATCAGGATGAACAAGATGCATAGGATAAAACTTCTGATGAAATTCCAATTTCAGTCATTTGTAGTCCCATGATCCCATATCATCACATAGCCTATACCATGTCAATGCCTCTCCCTTCAAAGATAAAGGGAAGACCTTCTTCTTGATAACATCATCGGGCATACTTGCAAGCTTAACTAATCCACAAACTTCATCCACATAGATTAAGTGTAAATCGGGATGCAATGTTCCATCTCCTGCAAAAGGATTAGCTGGCAGTTTCTCTATCATACCCGAAGGAATTTCAAAGTAAACATTTTCAGTAGGTGCAGTAGGTTGAGGGGTAACTAATTGTGGTTCCGGATGAGGTGAAGATACCCCGAACAAACCCATCAAAGGATTGTTTTCCATAGTAACAAGTGACAGTAAATTTCAGCACACTATATAAAAATTTTCTTACCAAATTCCACCTACCAAAGGCGCTTCACTCCCCGGCAATGGCGCCAAAAAAGACTCTTGATGACCCACAAGTATAGGGGATCTATCGTAGTCCTTTCGATAAGTAAGAGTGTCGAACCCAACGAGGAGCATAAGGAAATGATAAGCGGTTTTCAGCAAGGTATTCTATGCAAGCAGTGAAATTATCGGTAACAGATAGTTTGTGATAAGGTAATTTGTAACGGGTAACAAGTAATGAAAGTAAATGAGGTGCAGCAAGATGGCCCAATCCTTTTGTAGCAAAGGACAAGCCTGGACAAACTCTTATATAGAGAAAAGCGCTCCCGAGGACACATGGGAATTATCGTCAAGCTAGTTTTCATCACGCTCATATGATTCACGTTCGTTACTTTGATAATTTGGTATGTGGGTGGACCGGTGCTTGCATGCTGTCCTTTCTTGGACAAGCATCCCACTTATGATTAACCCCTATTGCAAGCATCTTCAACTACAAGAGAAGTATTAAGGTAAACCTAACCATAGCATGAAACATATGGATCCAAATCAGCCCCTTACGAAGCAACTCATAAACTAGGGTTTAAGCTTCTGTCACTCTAGCAACCCATCATCTACTTATTACTTCCCAATGCCTTCCTCTAGGCCCAAATAACGGTGAAGTGTCATGTAGTCGACGTTCACATGACACCACTACAGGAGAGACAACATACATCTCATCAAAATATCGAACGAATACCAAATTCACATGACTACTAATAGGAAGACTTCTCCCATGTCCTCAGGAACAAACGTAACTACTCACAAATCATATTCATGTTCAGAGGGGTATTAATATGCATAATGGATCTGAACATATGATCTTCCACCAATTAAACCAACTAGCATCAACTACAAGGAGTAATCAACACTACTAGCAACCCGCAGGTACCAATCTGAGGCTTTGGGACAAAGATTGGATACAAGAGATGAACTATGGTTTGAGAGGAGATGGTGCTGGTGAAGATGTTGATGGAGATTGACCCCCTCCCGATGAGAGGATCGTTGGGGATGACGATGGCGATGATTTCCCCCTCCCGGAGGGAAGTTTCCCCGGCAGAACAGCTCTACCGGAGCCCTAGATTGGTTCCGCCAAGGTTCCGCCTCGTGGCGGCGGAGTTTCTTCCCGAAAGCTTGCTTATGATTTTTTTCCAGGGTAAATGACTTCATATAGCAGAAGATGGGCACCGGAGGCCTGCCAGGGGGCCCACGAGGCAGGGCGCGCCCAGGGGGTAGGGCGTGCCCCCCACCCTCGTGGCCAGGGTGTGGGCCCCCTCTGGTGGATTCTTTCGCCAGTATTTTTTATTAATTCCAAAAATGACTTCCGTGAAGTTTCAGGACTTTTGGAGTTGTGCAGAATAGGTCTCTAATATTTGCTCCTTTTCTAGCCCAGAATTCCAGCTGCCGGCATTCTCCCTCTTCATGTAAACCTTGTAAAATAAGAGAGAATAAGCATAAGTATTGTGACATAACGGTAATAACAGCCCATAATGCGATAAATATCGATATAAAAGCATGATGCAAAATGGACGTATCATGGTAGCACATGATATTCTTACATACAGGAGAATATGATGTCCTCCTTCATGTTATATGCTACGGTGATACGAGCTTTGAGGTCGTTTGATATGGGATCCAAGGGCATCTGAGTAGTTTTTGTACAAACTGTGTGCAATTCTCAAACTCATCAAGGTTTCCTGTAAAAATATTAAGACATCATGTGAGCTGCTATATCTCAGATCTACAAGCTCCAAGCAACTCGTATCGGCATATAGCATCTAAGGTAAGGGGGCACATGATATTCTCCCGGGGAGGAGGGGTGGAGGGTGCACAACCAATCGGTGGTTGGGAGGGTGGGGACAAATATAATGTAAACAACCCTAAACAGAGCTTCACAATTTTATCTAAGGTCGAGGGGGTGACCCCGACAATCATAGCTCCGCCTAATTAAACACAACATTTGCATGTACTATAGTACTAGACTTAATATTCATGTTTCAGTTTCATATTCGTTTTAAATATTGAATTGAGGACCATGCATGTCTTACATTTTACTCCCTTTGTTCCTAAATATTAGTCTTTTTAGAGATTTCAAGAGGACTAGCACATACGCATGTATATAGACATATTTTAGAGTGTAGATTCACTCATTTTGCTCCGTATGTAGTCGCTTGTTGAAATCTCTAAAAGACTAGTATTTAGGAACAGAAGGAGTATTTTTTAATTCGTGTCATACATGCATGGTTTGGAAAAATAGATGCACTATTCTTATTGGATTGTTGTTGTGTTCGTGTGTGGGTGTCTGTGTGTGTGTGTGTGTGTGGTCATATGCTTGATACATACAAAGTTTTCTCACCTCCATATTGTTCATCTTTTAAATTTGAATTTGCATTGAAAAACTTACCAGGGATACCATGAAATGTGAAATCCACGTTGAGATCACTATATCACAAACTCACTCTAATTCAACAACTCGTCATAAATCAATTACCACGTTGAGATTAGTATTTGCAAGGAAAATACGGGCATTGTAATACACATAGATTCGTTCGGCAATTTAAAAGGTTCCTTTCGTATTCTCGAATGGTAGGACCCAATGGCATACCAGCAGACCTTGGCTCGTGTTGATCCTAAAAAAATAAAAATAAATAAAAAACCGGGCTCGTGTCCTCCTGGTGGCGTGCGTGGTACGCACATTAGGCAACCCCAACCAGTTGAGCCTCCGCGTTTCGAGTCGAAATATCTGGCAGCCAGAATTCCAGCCCTAGGAAATTCCCCTCATGTCCCCGGTCCATAATGACTACCGATGAACAACGGAGGGATGCTTTAGTAACTAGACAACGTTACCTACCGTGCCGAGCACGGTTAAATTCCCTCGGTCGCCGATCGCCAAGGTCACCCATCCAGGATGAGCACATAATTGAGCCTGTTTGTTCGTGCCTAGTACTTGAGTTAATATATCAGGCAATGCACTGGTACGGAGGGATTATCCTTTTGCTCTGCATACATAACTTGTCTGAAGTCTAACTAAGCAAAATGTTTGACCAAATCCTTTCTTAAGAAACACAACAGGACAGAGGCATGGCTTGAAAATTTATTGCATGATGCAGGTTATGATATTGTTTCGAATCCTGGATCTTAAATTTCAGAAAATCCAAAAGTGACCATAAATTCTTGAAACTGGGCATGGTCACGTGATATGGCACAAATATTACTTCGTAATTTTTTTCTTCAATTTGAGACAAGCTGCTTATGACAAGTTGCACAAATGAAGAGCCAAGGTATTTTGGAACAAAGACTTGTCACGTTAAGGCGAACGCTTTCACTATTCAAACCGTGGGGGTTTACGTGCCACCACGAGTCCCGCTTCTCATCGGCAGGTGCCGTCCGAGCAAGCGTGTGAGTCGACGGGAGGCGTGCGAGCACACCGCTGCGCCGGCTGACAGGGAGGCGCGCGAGCAGACCGTTGTGCAGGCTCACCAGGAGGCGAGCCCTTTGACCACGCTCCGCCGCCCACCTTCGTCCCAACTGCTCCCACTTTTAATGTCGCCGGCGCCGCAGTTTAAAATCAACCCCGCACTACCCGGTATCGCTACAATCTTCTCTCTTCCTCTCCGACTCTCCTGTCGTCTACCTCCAACCAGCCTGACCTAAACGTACGCCATGCCGCATCACGATGGTCTGCCCTTAGTCTTCAAATTTCCCGAGGAAGACACCCAGTCGGAGTCTCAAGAACATAAGGCGCTTTGGGACGAGCTTGAACTGGCCTTGCGGGAAGACGTCGCGCCTGTCCCCGCTCCCGTTCCGGCTCCCGTCGCCCCGACTGCGCCGGCACCCATCCCCGTGGCATTGATGGGCTGGGAGCCGCACATTGTCGCCGAGCTTGATGCCACGGGGTTCCACGAGGTCCCCGCCGACTTTCACGCGCCCGTGCACCTGCCAGCACATGCGCCTGCGCGTGCACTGACGCGCACGCCCGTGCCGGTGCCCGTGCACCTGCCAACGCATGTGCCTGCGCGTGCACTGACGTGCACGCCCGTGCCGGTGCTGGTGCACATGAATGTCTCCGCCGCGTCGTTGACATTGCATGTCCCCGCGCGGGTGCCAGTGCCCCCCTAAGCGGCATGGATGGCCGCCGTCGACCGGTTCCTTGCACCAACGCCAGTCGCCTCCTCCCGCCAGTTGACTCGCTCCGAAGTCCAGAACATTTTGGCCTTCCTTGAAGCTAGGCCAACGTCCAGGAGTACGCCAACAACGGCGCAAGGCGCCGCCGTCGCCGTCGGTCAGTGGCCCGACGACACACAGAGCACGGCAGAGGAGCCGCTTCCCACCGCAAGACGCCCCCGCCGCCGCCGCGTAATCTAAATTTGCCATGAAAAACGTTCAGATTGCCCTTCTTAAAATCCGAACGTTTATCATTTCCGTTTATTTTAGATCGATCGTCGTATAATTTAAAGTCGGAGTCAGACTGAACGAAATCTATGGTTTGATCGATTGAATGTTCTGCTAGAGCCGTATCAAATTAAATATAAAACATCATCAAGCCACATGTATTCCTTTTCATCGAACGACCTAGACTGCTTCAATGTCGAGCGCTCAACACGTTTAGCGTGCAGTTAATTTCATGCCAAAAATAGTGCTAATCACATAATAACACGCAAATAATATCCGCATGCACTTAATATACTTCCAAATTAACGTGCATTGCACGTACACACTGAGTAGTGCTGCTAGCACGTGAAACTCGTGCCATAACTGGTGAATGCGTCCAGATATGGTCAACGGCAACATCGCCCGCGAGTTCTTCGTGTTTGCACATGCGTCTAAACGCAGATGGGGAGGAGAGAGAGAGCACACAAGGAACCCACCAGTAAGTGAAGGCGAATAGTACTAAAAATAATATTACATGTTATCAATTAAATAGGCTGTGGTAATATAAAAACATTATGTGAACAAAGGGAGGTACAACAAACATTGATGTTCTACGTATGTTGCCTATTGGCGTGCGGCTTGAAGGCCCTGGTCGCATGTTCGATCCTCGTCCTTTATTTTTTTAATTTGTATATGGGTCCAAATTTGTTTCATGACATGTGGGCCCCTCGGTGTGTAGTTTGTAGCACTTTAATTTGTGGGTTGAAATTTGTTCCATTCCAAGTGGACTATCGGTGTGTAGTTTTGTAGCTTATTTATAATAATTAAAGAGAACAACAGAGTTTTTTGCAATAGTACCATGGTGCGACGTTGAAGGTGAGAAAGGACGTGCGGGAGAGCGATGACCGAGCCAGAGGGAAATCAACTAGGGGACTTGCGGGGGTTGCAATGGTGTTTCGAGTAGTTGTGGGCCGAATGCTACGAAAATATAATCTAAACCGACCGGAATAAATGCCTACACAGATTAATCCAAGGTTGGAGTGCCCCTCGCAATGTAAATAGCGCCGGCTTTGCGAGGGATGGAGAGGTAGCTTCAATGTGTGGAAGATACGGCGTGAGAAAGCGAGGTCAATCGAGAGACATATAGATAGAGAGACAAAGTGAGTGTGGTCCGACATTCATTGAACAAATATATATGCTCTGGAGAGATATTGTCCGATTGAGCTTTTGGCAAGGGTGAGGGCTGTAAGATAGAGCTTGAGAGATGATCCAGTCATAGACGTGTAGATATATTTTGTGTGTGGGAGGAAGCAAGGTCAATCGATCACATAGGGTCGTCGTGCGATCGAAAGAGTGAGACGGGTTGGAGAGAGTGACCTAGATAGGCAATGTGCGTGAGAGAGTATACAATGCGCATAAGTCGAATTGGGCTCAAACATGGTGATATATCGTTTTTGTCCGAGAAAGAGCGAGGTCAATCAATACATACAAAGAGAGAGAGAGAGAGAGAGAGACAGAGGGAGAGAGAGAGCGAGCATGGCCCGCCATGAGGTCGAAAGAGTGGGTGCGGCTTCGATGGGCTGACCTAGATAGACAATCTGCGTGAGAGAGTATAGAGTGTGTCGATCGAGGCCCGAACAGGGAGATATATCATTTGTGTGTGAAAGAAAACGAGGTTAAACAAGACTCAGATAAAGAGAGCGAGATTGAGCGAGTGTGGCCCGCCGTGCGGAAGAAAGAGTGAGACAGTCTCAAGGGAGTGACCTAGATAGACAACGTGCGTGCGTGCGCACGAGAGGTTGGGGGGCTAGATCGGCAATGCATGTATTTGGCGCGAGAGGGTGAGAGGGAGAGGGAGAGAGAGAGAGCTCGTCATGGGGTGCAATGGCGGGTGTGTGAGGTAAATACATTTCGTAACAGAGTGGAAAAGGGGGGTTGTGGAGTTGAGAGAGTTAGAGATCGAAACATGGAGAGAAAGAATGGATGTGTGTTGGAAACCGATAGCTTCCTAAGGTGGTTAGGACAGGAAGATTGACCGATACAGGAAGTATGTAGCGTGTGTGCGGGGGGGGGGGCTAAAAACAACATTTGAATGTAGATAGTACGAGACTTAATATGGATGTTTCAATTCGGTGTACATTGTAAGATTTGAACTGAGGACCATGCATATGGGTAATTATTTCGAATTCGTGCCATACTAGGTTTCGAAAAGTTGACATTGACTCGATTTGTTGTGCTATTTTGTAGGTCATATGTTTGAATCCATACAAAAGTTTTCTCACTACCATGGTGTTCATCATATACATATGAATTTGTATTAAAAAAGTAGCGCGGATACAGTGAAATGTGAAATCCACGCTAGAATTGGAGATCGCTATGTGACACACACTCTAATTCAAATAACTAATTATGTGACACACACTCTAATCCACGTTAGCGTGGATACCATGGATATCGTTTCGATTTTTTTTCAAATAACTCCTCATTAATTAATTTATAGTATCTCGTTTCGAATGAATAATTATTGCAAGGAAAACACGGGCATGGTAATACATACAGATTCATTTGCAAATGAAAGAAGATTCCTTTGCATTCTCAAATGTAGGCGCACCAGGCAGACCAGGGTCGTCTCGTGGTCGTCGCATGTGTCGGACGGACGCTTAGCACCCAGCCACCCACCCCCTCCCTCCCCCCTCCCCCCCAAAAAAAGGACGACGAAAAAATAAGTTCGCGCTTCCATGTTTCGGATTGAAATATCTGGTGGCCCCAATTCCAGCCCTGCAAAATCTCCCTTCTCCATCGTCCCCTTCCGTGCCCAGATTGCTCAAATCCCTAATTCGCCGCCAACCCAAGCAAAGTTCGAATCGCCCCTCGTCTCATCTCTTTCCCCACCTCTGTGCCGGACGACGACGACGAAGACGACGGTCGCGCTTCACCACCGCACCGGAGCTACCTCATCTACGCCCTCGTCCACCGCACCGGGTGGTCCACCGACAACGTCGGCCGCTGCAACCGACTTGGCTCACAGACACCGACTTCCACCGCATCAGGTGCGCTTCACCGACGCCGTCTCCCAGCTCACCGGGGCTACTTCACCGAGCACATCGTCGCGCCTCCGCCCCCCGAGACCGCTGGGGCTTCACCAACGGTCTCGTCCACCGCATCATAGCACTCCGCTGCCACTCAAGATCTGCATCCGTGCGCGGCCAGCCAACGCCAGCGCATCACCCTCAATGGCTCTGAAGTGACCCGCACTCTAGCTAGGTGAGCATGCCCAAACGCCGGCCCGAACTAGGTATCCACACATCACTCCCTTGTGCACTGTTCCGGCGATGTTTGGATATCCTTTCACTGCTCTCTCAGCTTACACGCCTATCCAACTCTGACTTTAACTCTTATTTCTTCTGGAGATATCATCTGAAACAAGCAAATCCATTTTTTAGCGAAGCATGACGGCGCTACGGGATCTGGTACACATCCTGCACACCCGTATAACCTTGTAAGTATCTGTCCTCCGATACAACAGCAAGGTCGATTCCTCTTATTTGATCAGCCATTCGCCGTGTCAAAAATGCAGAGGGGGATGCAAGGAGCACAAGGCCTGCACATCCAAGCAAGTGGTAACATGGACTTGTACATGGAACATCCCAAGCGCAAGCAGAGCTGCAGTGAGCCTGTACAACGAGCTAGCGTAAGTCCCTGCATTTCATTTAATTCGTACTGGCATTCGTGTGCAGTGGCGGATCCACGAATTCAAGTTACCAGGGGCGAACATTTAACTTAAAAAATACGAAGGCACTTGCACTACGGAAATCAACATAACTTGAGAAATGTGAAGCTACATGCACTTTGAAAACCAGCTAATGATCCAAAGTACTTCAGATTATAAACACTAAATGATGCAAGCACCAAAAAACACAAAATGCAACATGGTGTACAAGGACTACAAACATGGTCTGTACCTGCTTGAATTATTCCTTCTCTGGCTGAAAATATCGAAGTGTAATTGCACCTATAACCAGTGCACAAACTGCATATCAATATATCTATCCTGCACAAGTATGCCAATAGTTTCAAACAACAGATTAGAAAAGTATTTATGCTACGTTGTCATGATACGAGGACTTTCTGGTAGATGGCCTGGACGTTTCCTCAAGCCATGAAAATGCACTAAATTTGCTTGTCATCAATGCCTGCAAATCTCTATGTCTCTCTCAACATAGCAGATCATCATTACACACTAAATCCTTCAATGGGAGCTTGCAAAATTCTTGCATTAGATGCCTCATTAGACACTATATGTTCATCACCAGGAGCATGTAAATTTTTTGCATCAAATCCTTCATTAGCAGTCTGTTCATTAGACACTTCAGGCTCAAGAACAACATGAGCTTGGATGTTTGCACCGGAAACTTGATTAGATACATCAGATTCAGTCAGTTCAGTATTGATTGGGGGAGTTATAAAATAAGTAGAAATTGGTTTCATTTTCTCATAGATTCCCTACATACAAGAAGTTTTACAACACCGTCAGGTTTAACTATTGGCCATAAATTAAAGAGTTGAATTAGATATAATCAGGGATGTGATGTACCTGCTCGTTGCGCATGCTACTCTTGCAAGCTGCGACTATCCGTTTGCGCAAGCTCGATGCCATGCCCGTGCTGCCACCGCTGCCTCCCACACAGGCTACACCCAGGGTTGGATCTTCATCTTCTTGTCCTTCCGTTCGCTTGAAGCCCGGCGACCGCCCTCCAACGAGGGTGCGAGGAAGTGTTGTGTCGGTCTGTCCAGCGGCGGCTAGGTTAGGAGCGAACCAGACTGGAGGCTGGAGCGGATGAATTGGGATTTTTCCTGCTGTCGATCGATATGGGAGGCGCTCGTTTGGGCCGCGAGCCTGCTATAGGGCCTGCCTTGCACTTATGTTATTGGCCTATCCAAATTGAAACATTTTTCTTCATTTTTTACATTGCCTGCTCGTGCGTTGGGACGAACAAAACTAGCCTGGGCCAACCTGGATGACTCAAACTAGGTGCACACTTTTGAGCCACCCGAGGCGGCCACCCATACCAGCCCCTATGGTGGCGTCGCCCCTTTTTGCGTGTATGATACGGGGTAGTGAAAAATATTCCAGTGGCGCTTTTGATTTACCCACAGAATGGTTGAATTGCTTGTTTCTATGAACTGAGTTCACTAATAATGTGAAGGATGCCAGTCTTTTCATCCTATTGTAGATTGCTTAGATCTCGATATGCCAAAAGTAATCGCATAAAATATACATTAAAAGCCAGTGTGATGTGTGTGGCTACAAGTACTCTAACTACACGTCCTCATATAACATATCAAGAATGCACCATCTTACCAGATTAACCATTCGACTTACCAATGCAGTGTGGGAAGAAAGAAGTATTGGGACTACGTATCCAAGCAATTGATGCCATGGACTCCTTCGTACAACCTTGTAAGTGAAAAAGAAGTTGAGTGTGCCTGTACAAAGAACTAGCGTAAGTTCAGTTACTTGCTTCTCGGAATTTTAGTTAGCCACTTATTGCAAAATTGTTCAATTACGTTCCCTGGCTTAATTTAGTTTGCTACTGGTTACATAATGCCACAGCCTATTAATCCTATTATAGACTG